>NW_007245664.1:100009-146556 GCF_000164805.1 Carlito syrichta | reverse complement strand
TTTATTTTGGTGATCTGGATTCTTCTGCTGAAATTAGGGTTTTTGTGGTCTTGCTTTTTTCACCTTCCTTAGGTGGATTGTTAGGCTATTAGTTTGTGATCCTTCCATTTTCTTCATGTGCGTTTGTAGGGATATAAATTCCCCTCTTACTACAGCTTTCATGGGCATCCTAGAGATTTTGGTAAGATGTTTCTTCATTTTCATTTGTTTCCAGGTATCTTTTAATCTCTGTTTTTATTTCATCATTGACCCAGGAGTTGTTTAGCATCGTGCTGATAAGTGTCCATGTCTTTGTGGGTTTTGGGGGGACCTTGTTGGTGTTAATGTTTATCTTTATTCCACTGTGGTTAGAGAAGATACATGGTAAAATTTTGGTCCTTTTAAATTTGCTTGTGCTTGATTTATGGCCAAGTATGTGGTTAATCTTAGAGTATGTTCCGTGTGGTGATGAGTAGAATGTGTATTCTGTGGTCTTTGGATGGAGGGTTCTGTAGGTGTCAGTTAAGTCCAATTGATCAAGAGTCACATTGAGGTTTCGGATCTCGTTGCTGATATTTTTGTCCTGATGATCTGTCTAGGGTTGTGAGTGGGGTATTAAAGTCCCCAGCTATGATGGTAAAATTGGAGTTGATATCTTTTTTTAGTTTACCTAGGAGCTGCTTTATGAAAGTTGGTGCTCCTATGTTGGGTGCATGTATGTTTAGGATGGATATTTCTTGTTGATGAATTGAACCTTTTATCATTATGTAGTGGCCTTCTGTATCTTTTGTAATTTTTGATAGCCTAAAGGGTATTTTGTCTGAGATTAGGATCACGACTCCTCCTTTCTTTTGTGTTCTGTTCACCTGAAAATTTGTTTCCCATCCTCTTACTTTGAGTCTGTGAGTCTCCTTTCTAGTGAGGTGAGTCTCTTGAAGGCAATAGATTGTTGTCTGGTGATATTTTATCCATTTTGCCATTCTATGTCTTTTCAGTGGTACATTTAGTCTGTTCACATTTAAACTATTTATTGAAATGTGGGAGTTGATCCCTATCATAATGTTTACAAAGTTGTTGTTCTTTCTATTTGTGTGTTGTCTTTCTTTTGGTTTTAGGGTTGGTCATGTGTGTTTTTAATCTTTTGCCTGTACTTTTGTGAAGAACGTTGTTGTTCTTTTTTCCTTTTCTTCTGTGTTCAATACTTTCTTAAGTGTTTCATGTAGAGGTGGTCTGTTGGCAGTGTAGGTTCTTAAGGATTGAATATCTGGGAAAGATTTTAATTCTCCCTCGCTGATGAAGCTTAACTTGGCTGGGTAGATTATTCTCCGTTGAAATTGTTTATCTTTTAGGACTTTGAAGATAGGGCTCTAAGCTCTCCTAGCCTGGAGAGTTTCTGTAGATAAATCTGCTGCTATTCTAATTGGTCTTCCCTGGTTGGTAGTCTGACCTTTTTCTCTTGCTGCCTTTAGGAGTTTTTCTTTTATACCTACTTTGTTTAGGTGAATTATTATGTTTCTGGGAGTTGGTTTTCTCATTTGTTGTCTTGTCGGGATTCTCTGAATCTCTTGTGTTTGAATTTTTTCATCACTGTTGAGATGGGGGAAGTTTTCTTGAATGATTTCACGAAATGTTTGTTCCAGTGTGGGCTCTGTTTCTTTGTCTGCCTCAGGAAGGCCAATTACTCTTAGGTTTGGTTTCTTGAAGTGATCATTCATCTCTTGAAGGTTTTGTTCTTTCTTTTTGAGCTTCTTTTTTATGTTTTTGACAGTTTGAGTTAGTTCTGTGTTTTGGTCTTCAAGCTCTGAGATTCTTTCTTCTGCTTGGCTAATTCTGCTTTCCATGCTTATTAGTTTGTTACTTATTTCCATCACAGTATTCTTTACTGCTGTTATTTTTGACATCAGCTCCTTCCTATTTTATTCTTGTCTCTCCTCAATTGTTTAAACTCTCTCTATTAGTGTCTTGATGTCTGGATTCATTGCATGTGACCAGTCATTCTGGGGGCTCTTCATTGTTTGTGTTCTGAATTCTGTTTCTCAGTGTATGACCTCCCAGGGGTCTGTGTGAGACCTATATTCTTCTTTTGATTTTTCTTCATTTGTGCGGTTTTTTTCCTCCCTGCTTTTTCCTTCCTTCCATGTCACCGTCTTCTTTAATTCTGTTATTCAGGGGTAGAGGGGTTGGTTTTACTTCTGTTTGTTCCATCTCCTATTCTTCTTTATTTATGCCCTCTTACTTTGTTCAGTTCAGGAGTTGCACTGGTGGTTGGGGGTGGTCCTTTTTGCAGTTTTGAGATTTACTTAAGTGCGGAGTTGTGATTCAAAATCTATCTGCAGGTACTGGTATCTGCCGACAGGTGTATGGATGATCTGAAACCCACTTCCCACTGCCTTGGAATCTGTCCATGCAGTGGGGCTGTAGGTTTACTTTCTTTAATCACCAGCAGGTGGTGCTATCTCAGCTGCTCACCCCAGAGTGGGTGGAGTGGGACAGGAGCTGGGCAGAGGTGGAGATGGAAGCCTGCCTCAGGGCACACGGGAAGAGACCCACGGCCGGCAGGATGTCAAGGTGGCAGCAGAGGTGGCAGCGATCCCAGCAGATCTTGCCTGCAGGGCCTTCAAGGTCTGAAGTCGTGGATTGCCTCAGGCACGGGTGGCACGATGTGCTATGGCCACCACAGAGGCCGCAGCAATGCTGGCGGCTGCTGTGACTCTGGCTGCAGTGGTTGTCCAGACTGCTGTGATACCCCAGTGGTGGCGATGGCCATGCTCCATGTGAAGAGCAGGCAGCCGACGATGGGACCCGCAGCCCCCGGGGAGAGAGCCAGAGACCCTCTGCGTTCTCCTTTGCGGAGGGTCTCGTACACCAGGCTGCCCCATCGCCATCTTGGCAGAAGTCCAATTTGTTACGTTCTAAACTAGTTCTTGCAACCCCTGCTTCCTTTCTAGATTACCTGCCCCTCCTCTGTCCCCCTTTCCTCTCTTCTTCATTAGACCTGACTTGTCTTTAAAATCAGTGATATTCTGCTTCCTCCAGGACACCTACCCTGATCATTCCCACTGAATTCTGATTACTTCTTAATCTGCCACTTGTCACGCTCACTTTTCCATAGTTGTTTTACTATTTTATATTGTTCTCAGTGATGGACTAAACTTACTATTGCCTTATAGGCATTTACCATCACAGGTACATATTATTTTCCCAGCCCAATGTCAGAGTACTAGGAGATATAAATTGCCTTCTTTTCCCTTTCCCGAATTTATCCCCATAGTTCATGGCTGCCGTCTCCACGAAGTGGTTGTTCACTAAGTGGTGCTGTCTGAATGGATATCTCTTCCTCGATTCAAAACTAAAGCTCTTTCACTTTTGGGATTATCTGTACTCTCTTCCTTGTAACCTCCAGTCTCTGAGGATTAAAGATTTTTTTTTTTTGTCTGCACTAGTTAAGGTGGTATGTTCATAATGTAGCCAATTCATCTATTCTTAATTCATAATCACAAATAAACTGAATTTTTTTTGTGCTTGTAATTAGATCTGAGATTGTTGAAACATGTATAGCACATTTGAACAAAAAGCATTCCGACACAATTTATAAATGTGTTCTCTTCTGTGGTAAAAATAAAGTAATGAGATTGCTTTATGCTATATTTTCTTTTTTTTTTTTTTTTTTTTTTTGAGTTGGATTCTCACTCTGTCACCCAGACTGGAGTGCAGTGGCCGCTCCTGGCCACCATAACCTTGACCTGCTGTGCTCCGGCGATCCTTCTGCCTCAGCCTTCCGAGTAGCCAGAATTACAGGCATGTGCTACCATACCCGGCTGATTTTTTGATTTATTGTAGAGATGAGGTCTCTCTGCCCAGGCGGGTCTCGAACCCGTGGGCTCAGGCAATCCACTCACCTCAGCCTCCCAAAGGGGCGGGATTACAGGCTGAGCCACCGAGCCCGGCTTATATTTGCATTTTAAATGTAGCTGTTAATATTCTCTTCTTGTTTAGTCAACTCTGTAGTTTTTCATGAGTGACCAAAATTTAGATGATTATGTGGTAAAATGAGCTGTGACTCTTTGAGTTTGGTTCATATCTTGATTGTCATTTTGATTTTTTGGATTATCTTTAGAATTATCTGAGGGGACGATTTTATTTTTTCATCTAGTTTTGGGATTATAAAACTGTAAAGTGTTCTCTATCTTTGTTTTGGCTCTGAAACTTGTTTTGCTCACCTTCTTTTATTAAAAAAAGTCACATTAATTGCATATGTGCTGTTAGTCTAGCATCTTTGCCATAACCTGGCATCATCTAACACTTGAGTTGTGCTCTTTTGTACATACTCACATTCCAGCAGCTCTGAGAAGTATTTGTCGACAAGAAACCCAAGACGCTGAGAGCTTAAATGACTTAGTTTGGGCCACAGGTAGCAATGCCTGGGTTTGTGTTTGGGTCTTCACTCCAGACCTGTGCATCCTACTGGAGCAGAGGTCTTAACCAGCCATAGTGCACTGTGGCATTCTGGTGCAGCCAGTGCACCCATTCTCAGAACAATGTTTTTGAATACACACAAAGGGAAGCCTATTATAATAACATTACAAAGGAAGCCTATTGTAATAGCATTTTCAGAATATCTTTAATAACCCAAATTTGTAGTATACATTTACTTATTAACACATTAAGAAGATCTGGTTTTGGGTATGTTGACTGCTATTACTTCAGCATAGTGATTATGAATACTTGGAATGTCTGGAACAATTGTAATGTGTTAGACAATGTGTAATTTCTACTGGTGACAAATCACAGGTACTGTGGCTAATACTACTTGGTTTTAGACTGTCATTTATAATTGAAGGAACTGCACATTTTATTTAGAAGTTAATGAGAACAAATTGTATTTGTTTTTCCTATCCATGTTTATAGATCCCTTGAATTCCTAGGTTAAGAACCTACTGCATTAGACTGTTTTGTCTCCCATGCCTGCATACATTCATGCCACCTGCACACAAAAAAGTTGGAAAAACAAATTACAAAATTAAAAATATATGCTAAGATTAGAAGGCCTCACTAAAACAAAATGAAGAATTAAGGCATACATATGTTTTGAGTTCCTGGAGGGTAAAAGTCAAAATTTACTTAATTTAAAATGGTGAGAACCTACAATTTTAAATTATTTGTTTTTCTTAGTACTCTAGGCCATTCTGTGCTGCTCCTCCAAAGGTAAAATGATTCTATTGGGGTTCAGTATTGTTTTCATTAAGAAGCTTTGCCTTCTGTTTTCCAGCTTTTTTGGGCAATTTGTTTTAATGAGGGTGAAGATTTGCCTGGCTGTCGTGAAGAGTTTGGCTCTCCAGTAGTGATGACTACTAGGCAGGGCAGAGGCAGGACCTGAGATGGAATGTGAGGCACTGAAATGACTTGACTGCACCATGTAGGGGAGCCTGGAAGGGTTTGTAGAACTGTGTTTCACTGGTGAATCTGAACCTCTTCTTGGGTTGTCAGGCCCCTCGCTTTTAAGTGTGTTGTACTTGCTTCCATCCTTACCTAAACTCTTGTTAGTTAAATGGAAGGGAATCACTTAAAGGCATTTTATTTCCTCCCTCAGGTGGGGAATAGGAAAACCGTTTCCTTGAAACTGTTGCATTCATCCCCCACCCCCTACTTGTAAGCGACTTGAATGGTGTGGACAGGAAAAACTTTAGGTAGAGGGGAAAAAGCCCACTGAGTACATTTGCCATCCAGCAGGGATGCTGGCTGCCACGACCCACAGTGTGCAGGGAGGGAGTAGCATCCTGGGTCCTAGCTATATGACTTGGGAGGTGTGACAGAGCCCTGCTCTCAGCCTCTTCTTCCTCCTGGGAGGAGGACTGCAGCCCTGGGCCTGCTTCCAGGTAGGTTCCCAGGTTCCCTCTCCTGAGTCTGCCCTGCAGGACCATCTGGGAGCCTACTGTTCTGCTACGTGCATTCTCCCTCTACTCCTTCCAACCTTTGATTAATTTTTCCAATTATTACTGACACTTTATAGTCTCTTTTTGTATTTCACACAAATAACTTGCAAAAGCGTTTGGTCTGAATTTGTATAACAATCTTCTGCTTAAAATAGAGTTGGAGAATACTGTGAACTTCTCATTATATCTGAGGACAGATTATTTTAAGTTTATAAGTTGGATGGTACTTTTTTCTTTTAGTAATTCTTCTTTTATTATCTTTTTTGATAATTGTTCTCCCCACCTATTAACTTTGATTTTGCTGCATCCCATTAAGGAACCCAAAAATGCTACGCAATTATTCAATTATAGGGAATATTTGGAAGAATGCAGGTCTGTCTAGGTTGGTATTTTATACCATTCCCAACTGTGGACTTAGGTGACAATGTTTTGGAGAGCACAGGCTGTTAAAAGCTCTAATGGAGAATATTTTAATTCCTCCTAATAAATCAACCAATAAAACACTTCTTTTGGTATTTTCTTTGTGCGTCCAGTGAATTTTGTGATAGTGGAGATGGGCAAATGGGCCCAGCCCTTCCATTGCTTTATCACACGTGCTGTTCCCTGCCTAGTGGGTAGACATTTATATAGCTTACAGTTTTTATTCATAGTCATATAATGTTTAATTTATGCCCATAATGGATTATTGGTTAAAGTCTGGAAACATACGCGACATGGATGCTGAAAGCAGGTTAATGAGCATCGTAAATGTGATGCTGCCTCTGAAAATTAGCTCAGGATGCTTTTCATGAGCTTGCTAAAGGTGTTCATTGGCTGAACATTCTCACAGAGCTGCACATTGGGGTCTCATATTTTAATACTTAACGTTGGAAAGATTGCTTTTCATTTATTGGGAATAAAAGCTATTCTTCCCCCAATGTATTTGCATTAGCAAATAGTACTGTGGAATCTTTTATCTTGTCATTTAGAAATAAAATACAGAAGTTCTAAAATTAAACCGGTTAATTTCCTTAAGTACAAAATGTAGGAATTCTTAACATTAGGTCATGAAAGTAAATTTTGTCTATTTTTGAAACTGTAACAGTTAATTCATTTTAGTCTACATTTTAAAATACTGTTGGTCCCCAAGCTAACATAATATGCTGTCATTTTGGAATATTTTTTCGTAATTAAAGACTGGAACAAGTTAAATTTTATCTTGATATGTTATAAATAGTATAAGAAGGTTATTACAATAAACTTTATGGTGATCTTAATAGTAGTAATTTAAAACAAGGTGTTTAAAGCTTAAAATCACTTATGTAAAATACAAATTACAGATGTTTTAAGAAATTTCTAAAGGGTTTCTTAAGTAACATATACTGTGAGAAATGCAGTTATCTGTTGGAATGTGTAACAGAGAGTAGAGTGTTGGGTAGGGACAGGAAGCATCCTCCTCGTTTCTGCCATCAGAGTGGCTGTATGAAAATGTGTACATATTGGCCCAGACCAGAGCCAGTGCTGCAGAATTTCAGCAGTGTATTGACCTTGACAGGTTTCCTGTGCCACTGCAGAGTTGACTGTAATGAGTGTCACCTAACAGGGGCGCCAAGCTCCCCATCTTTCTGGGGTGAGGATGGTTTGAGTGAAATGTTGTCATGGTTGTGTGGAGGCAGACAGGAATGTAAAACTCCCTTCTTAGGCCTTTGTAGGTGTGTCTCCTGCAACAGGAGACTTACAGTAACAGTGTTTGTGGGCACTCAGAGGGAAACCCAAGATAGTGGGAGAGAAGCTTAGGGCAATACGGAAACATTGCTGCATTATGATAGAGGCAAGCATTTCTAAGATTTTACGAGTATCAGTATTGCTCATTAAAAAATAGGTGTGTTTCAACCAAGTGCTGTTAAGTGAGTATGTGTAAGTGGATTACAGTTCTTCATTTCCATCTTTTATAAAATTGGACATGCTATATTGGAAACAAGGGCCCTTGGATATAATTTGCATTTCTTAAGAATGTGGCCATTTTGTCATTGCATGCTTAAAATAATTATTTTCTTACACAACTTTACACTAATGCTAACAACATTCCCAGCACCCCTAATGTATTCATGCTTTACCTAACTTATGCTCAAGCAGACTGCTTTAAACCTAAACTATGTTTATTTTTTAGCTGATAGATGAAGTCCTCTTAGGGACTGTTAGCATATCAGAGGAGCGTTGGATTAGAGCCGCTGTTTGTTGTGGGCCTTAGGAATTCCCAAAGTCTAGGAGCAGAACATCAAATAGTGATAGGGAGCTCTTAGATGGTTCAGCCAGGGCAGAGTGGTCCCACATCACATTTAAGTTTTGTGTGACTAGAGGGGTGTGAGAATGCTGCATGAGAAGAGAAGGAAAAAGAAAATCAAGGGCACTGTTTTAGCTAGTCAGATTCTCAACAAACATTGGGGTAGGTGAGACATTTTCTCATAGAGGTTTAGTTTACCAGGAGGTGGTAGAGAGTTAGTGGGTTGTTAGTCTGTAGGTAGTATGATTAAGTTAGGTTGTCATTAAACAGAAAGTAGATGACTGGATGGAGCATTGAAGAACTGCCCAGAGTAGGAAAGGTAATCAAGTCACATTGATGTACAATCTATAAATTCCTTGTTATTTTAAATGTGAGTGTTACTAGGTTTTGGGTAAGGTAGGTTTATGGGAGCTAAAATGTAATCTGATGAGGTAGGTATTGGTATATAGCAGAAGGTGATCTACTTTTCACAGCAGTCCTATTACATGTTACTTTTATTATACCCATTTTACAGGTGAGGAAACTGAGTTACAGGGAGGCCAGTGAACTTGGTATGACTATGAGCACATGACAGAGCAGGGTTTTAGATGTAGGCGATCTGATGCTAGAGCTGACATTCTCAGCTGTTCTGCTGTGCTGGCGTGGGCAGAGAACCACAGCTTCAGAATTAGGTTAATTGAAAGGAATGTTGATTTATGCCCTCATGCTAGAAATAACAAAATGACCCGTGGCAGCAAGGCTCTACAGAGATCCATTTCCCACATGGAGTGGTGGCTTCCTTACCTGGGGAAGATCCATTTCCCGCATGGACTCATGGCTTCCTTACCTGGGGTTGACACAGCACCTTGATGATTTCCAGTGCCCTCTTGTGCATGTCTGGAGAATGGGGGAGGGAGAGATCACCTCCAACCCCTCCCTCCCTGTTTTTCACTCATGAGTGGGCTCTCTGGCTGGATCCAGAAACCAGATCAACACCAGGCAGATTCACAGGCAGAAGGCATCCATTCTGTGAGTTTTGTATGTGCAGGAGGATCTTCACAAGGGGATGGAGTCTGAAGAAGGAGCCAAAGCAAGATGCTTCCATACTCTTTTGATGAAGAACAATACATTTAAGAAGAAACAACAGGATAAGAGCATGTGGTGAGGGCAGTGAGTTTTCAAGGGAGTTTCTGGGAGTTGGGAGTGGGGGTAGAACTGGTGGAAGGTAAGGGCTGCTTCATTAATTGTATTTATTCAGGTCTGTGGCAACCCAGTTCCCAGTCCCTGGTGCTAAGAACTCTTTCTTGCCCTGGTTCCTGGAGGGTTCCCTTCCCAGAGGAATCTTTATGGCTTGCTGCATGCGGGAAGAGGCAGGTTGGCTAGCTTTTCTGAAACTATAATGTCTCTAGTGTTTTCAACTTGAAATAATCAGTCTACCAATTCAACCATTTTGGGTAATACACCCTTCACTCCTTCCTTAGGGGTGATAAAAGAGAGATCTCTCCCCTGGAGTGAGTAGAGGCTCCTCTTGCAGGTCTCTTCCAGCTCTCAGGTGTACATGACACAGCTGATACTTGAGCCTTCTCTTTCTAATCGCTATACTAGTCTTTGAGGCTCTTTTGACTCTTCTGGAACTGACAAAGGGTAGACAGAGCAGGACTTTGAGTATTTGCCACATTTTAGTGAGATATGTAGGGCAGAATACACTCCTGCTATTCTGATGGAGACCCTGAGTTACAGTGGTTTAAGAAGTTGGAGTCTTATTTTTCTCTCATGAAACATTTTGAATACTTTGATGACTTCTTGGTGTTGAGGCCCTGTCTTCTTCTGTCTCACTGTGTATATCCCCAGGCTGTTTCTAAGTGGCTCAGAGCTTCCTTGAGCCTGTACCATGAGGGACAGCTGAGAAGCTGTGCACAGCACGTCCACTCAGGTCTTGTTGCCCAGAGCTTAGTCACCAGGCTGCTTCTAGCTGCACAAGAAGCTGAAATGTCGTCTTCACCCTGACCAGCCATGTGCCCAACCAAAGATTGGGTTTCAGTTACTGGAGGGAAAGAGAGAATCGGTATGGAGCTGACTCGCTGTGCTGGGCACGCTCTGCTGTGTTACTTGACAGTCATGATATTCTTTGGATTCCCAGTGAGGGTGGGAAAGGGTCTGGTTGAGATTCTAAGTGCTAAAAATATTGGCAACTCTGACATACACATTCTTTTCAAAACAGAGCTGAGTTATATTGGAATATTTTGGCGACAAAGACTTTATTTTCTCACATACCTGAATTCCTGTTTGGATTTTAGTTACTTTGTGTGTGTGTGTGTGTGTGTGTGTGTGTGTGTGTGTGTGTGTGTGTGTATAAGGGTCTCTCTCTGTTGCCCAGGCTGGAGTGCAGTGGCACAATCATGGCTCACCACAGCCTTGACCTCCTGGGCTCAGGTGATTCTCCTGCCTCAACCCCTGAGTAGTTGGGTGTGGGCTATTGTGCCCAACTAATTTTTTTTTTTTTTGTAGAGACGAAGCCTTACTATATTGCCCTAACTAGTTCTGAACTTCTGGGCTCAAGTAATCTTCCTGCTTCGGCCTCCTAAAGTGCCAACACGCCTGGCCAATGTTAGTTACTTTTGATTTGTCAGCACTGATGAACAATTGAAAAGACTAGATATTTTCAAATTATATCCAAAGCGACGCAAACATTATCTGAGGATTCCGCTGCCACTGTAAGGAATGAATAGTTTGATTTTCCTTTAAAACCAAATAAATAAGATGAAGATTAAATGCAAGATAAAGCTGCAGTGTCTCCTATAGTGTCCTGTCATTTATTATTGCTACCCTGTCTTGAAAGCTTTGTGGAAAAGTGATGGTTTCAGTATTTGCTATTGAGATACAGTTCCCACAAATAGATATTTAGAATCTCTTTGTTTTAGCCAGTTGATTGCAGTGTGTGCATGGACTAAGCAACTTCAGAACAAGAAGTTGTATGTTGAAGAATACCCCTCATGAGATCCACTTCAGGCCACGAAACCCCAGTGAGAAGTTGTCAGATTTCATTTTAAGGAAGCAAAACTAAACTTTGGTAAGTATTTCCCACCAAGTATAAACCTAATTAGCAAGCAAAAAACATTAAATGTTTTATTTTGCTAGTGGAAGCAAAGAATGTAATGATGGATATAATATAGCTTAAATTTACAGCTCGTTATATTTTCTTTTAGCTTATGCCTGTGTGGGATAAAATGAATAGATCTATGTCTATTTCACAGCTAAAATGGCCAATTTATAGAGTGATTTTCTAGAACACCCCAAAATGTAGTGACTATTTGTATCTGTGACCACTTTGTGGGAAATGGATCTCTGTAGAGCCTTACTGCCATTATACTGTGGAATATTTGTTGCATGATGCAGAAAATGCTATCCGTGGCTTTCTTCATTCCCTATATTTCACTTAGCGTCACCTCCACTGACTGCTGGAGTCAGTGGCCAAGAATTTTTCATCAGCTGTCTTGGATAATGTACACCATTCATCGTATTAGGACCATCGGTATTATCAATGGAAAAGCCTAAATAGAGAACAGAAAATTAAATGCTACTTGAAAACTGAACCGAAAAGAATATCTCAGCCTTTAAGATTCTCCCTATTTTCTATTCATATTCAATATGGCCACTGGATATCCTTTTTGATGCACTTTGAGTTTCATCATTTCCAATTACAGAGGAGCTCTTCAGCAAATGGCCCTTGTTGTATGGTGTGCTTCTTGATAGCATACGTAAGAAATGGTGTGCTCTAAGTTCGGGTTCCCCAAACATTATTGTAATAAAGGTTGTGGGATTGTATTTTCCTTGAGTAATGGTCCTTTCAAGAACACATTGTCTTATTATAAAGGCATGTGGGTGGGACGACTGTGGGATAAAAGAGAAAGCATACGAGTGCTCATGTGTGGGCACTTGAGTCCTGGCCAACTCTCTCTCGGTATTAGTATGGTTTGAACTCCTGTTATGATTTCTACATTTGATGTTCATGATGGAATTGATATGGGTGTTTTTTAAAACTGGAATTTTGCCTATTTATGCATAATTTAAAAGTGACTTTTAAATGATTATGAAAGTAAAAATATGTTTTTGGTAGAAATTCAATTAAAAAATTAAAAGATGAAACAAATACAGTTAAGTGTAACGAGAAGAAGGAAGTGATCCATTCCCCCCACACACAGAGGTAATCATTAATATCATTTTGGTGTATATCACTCTGGGCCATCCATAGTCTTTCTTTGTAATGCTTTTTTCAGTACTGTACTGTACATATACAAAACAAAACAAGACCAAACTGTATGTTCAGTCTAGTATTCTGTTCTTTCCACTTAATTATGAGCATTTTTCATGAGTTTATAGTCTTTGAAGCATGGTTTTTAATATTAGCATAGTATTTCATTATGTGATTCTATTACCGTTTGACCATTTCACTGTTTTGGGGCACTTAATTTGCTTCCAGTTTTTCACAGTTTTGTATGCAAAATACATATTGCTCTCCCTTATTGTCCAAATCTTTCTCTTTGCTACACCAGCTTTATGTTTCTGGGAGAAAGATTTAGTAATCATTTAAGCTGGTCTAGAAAATGAGTCTTTAGCAAATGCTTGATCCGCGTTCATTTTACTTTGACCTTTGGTCTCGTCATCATTCATTGTAATCTGGGGTGCTGCCACTGTTCAGAGGCAGTGAAAGGGGCTCAAACAGATTCTTGTTGCTGTCAGACCAAATCCATTTACAGTAAATATGAGACTGGGCGGTCAGAAGCGAAAATACTCGTGAAGGTGGACATGGGCATCAGGCCAGACCCTACATCTCTGTGAACAATGCATCACAGATTCTTTTTGTAGGTTTGAAAAATTATAAATTTTAGCATGTTGACATTCTGAGGCATATATAGCTTACAAAATGTAGTACTGGCTCAATGAAATGTCATACTGCGTCAGTCAGGATTTTAAGAATAAAATGTTGGTGGTTCTCTGGTTGAATAAAGTTTTATTCTGTTAAGGTCGTGATGTTCATTTTTGATCTTAACATACCCCCTCATTTTCCTGCATTTCATCTTTAAGAGAAACTTTATATTAGTAACTTACAGATAAGAAGTGAAGTCACGGAGGGCAGTCAGGTGGAGGACACAGATTATTGGGAACCTGACTGCTCTGCTCAAAGTCCTTTGCCATGATTGTCATTGAGCTCTGTTTTTTGTCTATTTAAGAAGAACCAAATATGACGTGTTTCTCTTTTATTTTACAATCCTATGTTGTATGTGCACACACACACATACTCACATAGTGGCTATGACTGTAAAATGAAATTCTTCCATGTGTGGCCATGTTATGCCCTTCTTATTTCATAACCATTTTTCAAGTGCACATACATTTAAATGTGAACATTTCATTCTATTTTAAGAATTTTTCATATTACATACATCTGCCTTATTAGGCTATGTCCTTCCTGTTAAATTCTCTGTAAACTGTGTAACTGAGATAAAATATGTTAGAACCATTTAAAAGTGTTACAACATACAGGACAGTTTTATTAATTTATTCATTTAAATTGCAATGTGTCACAAAACTAGAGATTTATGTTTACTTACACTTGCAGGATGGGAGCTGGGGTGTGGGGTGAAAGTGGGGGAGAGTTTGGCAGGAAAATTTCCTGAGAGGAAATCTCAAATTCCTTAGTAAATTACTTTATGAAACCATCATGTATGTTGGAAGTTACTATTTATGGAGAATAAGGTGGCATTCTAATTAGTTTTATTTTTAAAAGTTCCCCAAAGGACCACTACTTGATAACACTTTTAAGACTGGAACCAATTGTACTTGAAAATAATTATAAATGTGTTTCTTTTAAAGTATCATATGTATTTGGATTTTACTCTTCTTGCTGCCTTCTCACCATATATTCTAGATATTTCATATTATATGCTATAGTGAAAGCTAATTTATTTTTGCTGTCTATAGAGAAATTATTTCTTTTTCTTTCTTTTTGTTTTTTTTGAGTTGGAGTCTCACTCTGTCGCCCATACTGGAGTGCAGTGGCCACTCCCGGCCACCGCTGCCTCGACCTGCTGGGCTCCAGCGATCCTTCCGCCTCAGCCTTCCAAGTAGCTGGAACTACAGGTGCACGCTACCATTCCCAGCTAATTTTTTGATTTATTGCAGAGATGAGTTCTCGCCAAGTTGCCCAGGCAGGTCTCGAACCCGCGGGCTCAGGCAGTCCACTCACCTCAGCCTCCGGGCGCGGGATTACAGGCTGAGCCTCCAAGCCCGACTTGAGAAATTATTTCTTACTAAACCCTTCACTTCCTTAATTTCAGAAAGGAATCTGTGAATTACAAGTTAATTTAGGGTGAGTAGCTTTAAATCCTTTTCTCATTTCCTTGACTATAAAAATGATACAGCATTATTGAACTGTTTGTTCATTATTAATTTTGATGTTGTCACATATGAAACATAGTTTTAGTTGGTCAGGAGCTGTCCGGTGTAGTTTTGATGGGAAGGTGTCGGTTCAAAATAAATTGATGTTTGGGAAATTGTTCTCTAAGACAGTCATCTGCAAAGGTCTGTGAGTGCTTGATCATGAAAACATCTGGACAGCCTGGGAGTAGATGGGCTTTCAACAGTCTCTCCCTGGGATCTTTGTGTGTCTTGTGATGTCATCATGGAGGCCTGCAGTCTTGAGGCTGCAATTTGCATCCATGTTTTCCACTCTCATTGAATTAGTCACAGACCCTCTTCCTTTTAGGACACATCTTGAGGCATTGGGAGATGAAAAAGTAGACAACTTGATGATTAGCAGAAAGTGATGGTGGTAGCTCTAAGGAAAATCAGAATAATCTATGAATGGAAGTGGACAAATGTGTTTTTGGTGAGTGTGGAGATAGAGGATGCTAGTCATATTTGGGAACCTTGAGGCAGAGTTCATGCTGGGGGAAGATATTCTGGTGTCATCTCCAAATTTTTATCTGTGTGTGAAAAATCCATGTTAATATTAGTGCATTAAGTGTGACTGTGGTCATGAAAACCATAAAATAGCCAGATTTCCCGTGATTTCATGATCAGGATGAATAAGTCTGTGTCATTGGTGCTTGATGGTAGGGCAGAGTTGTGCCACTTGGAAAGCGCTGCCTTTCTGGAGCAGCACCTGCCACTCTAGGCACCTATGAGGTTTGTGGAGCCTGGTGTCTCATGTGAGGAGGGACCTAGGCGACTGGCAGGGCCAGAGGTGGTTTTGCACCCTCAAGGTGTGTCCTGTGCCCTCAATTTCTGAACGTCCCATCAGAAATTCATCAGCTGGAAACCTAACCCGTCCTAGAACCTAGTTGTTTTACATATGAACAGAAAGTATGTTTGCATGGTTTTGAGGTACACTGAATCTTTCAGGTATGCAAGTCCTGTGTAGCAATAGCTACAGCTTTTACATTTGTGATGATTTGACGGATAAACTCAGGACTCAGACTGTGTATTACGTCTATTAGTGTAGTGATGTTTGAGCATTTACAAAATATGCCATTATTTAATTATAATTTCTTTAAAAATATTATGCTTAAGTCATTATACCAATTAAATTTTCTCTGTCAGATTATCATCTATTGCATTTCAGGATGGTAAAGGGAGCATTACAGAAAATACAAAACATGACAAGATATTTACTATAAAATAGAGTTGGGTTCGATAAAAGTGAGAAGCACTGGTCTGAATGGAGGCACACATTGTTTTCATTACTTTAAAAAAAAAACAACTTTTTTTTTAAGAGATGGAGTTTTGCTCTGTCACCCAGTCTGGAGTACAGTGATCTAGTCATAGCATACTGTAACCTTGAACTCTTGGGCTCAGATGATCCTGCTGCCTTAGCCTCTGTGGGAGCTAGGGCTACTGTGTGTTCACCACCACGCCTTGGTAATTTTGTTTATTTTTGTAGAGGTGGTGTCTTGCTGTGTTGCCCAATTTCAAGCAATTCCCTTGACCTCAAGTAATTCTCCTGCCTCGGCTTCCCAAAATGCTAAGATTAGAGCTGTGAGCCACCGCCCCTGGCCTTCCTACTATTTTTGGTAGTGCCAGGTAAAGGATTTACACCCTGAAACCTTACATAGCTCATGGTGTAAATTACAAAAATGAAATGCTACTTAAAGGTAAGAAGGATTTCTGTCACTTTTTTTATATAACACTGGTATTAAGGAGATTGTGGATCACTAGGAATGTATCATAATAAATGGTTTTTACTGTTATCTTCTCTTCAGGCTAACTTTACTCTGGATAGTTTATTTTACCTTAAAGAAAGGTAAGTACATTCCTGAATTTCAGTTAATGCCAGTACATGGTTTGGTCTTGAAATCCTTGAGGATAGTCTTGTGTTTCAAAGATGGTGAAACCAGCTGTGATGGCCCAAGTCACAGGACTTCTACTATGCTTCACAGATAGTTACTTTTGTTTTCTTAAGGATTATGACAACTTACAAATACATCGAAATGGTGTTCTGAACATTAAGTGGAGATTTGTTATTTTAGATGAAGGAAAAAATAACGGCTATAGGTGTGTTATACTCTGACTTCAAAAATGAGGCTGATCTAATTATAACAATGTGAATTAAATAAGAAACAAAGTTCAGGATATTGCACTATAGCTTAATGAAAAACATTATACCAACATGCATTATGTTCTCTTGCCATCTTAATATATTTGAACTTTCATAAATTAAATAGGAATTAAGCTTGGGTGTGAAATCTGAATTGCTTTATGTGAACCTCCCAGGAGAGGCCCTTGTTCTGCCATAGTTAGCTGGTGCCTTACTTGGGCCCTTTTGGCATCTCACCCTCCATGGGGTATAAGTGCAGCTGCCAAAGCCCAGAGGTCTGACAGTGTATGGCCCTCCCACTGGTGGGCCAGTGTCAAGGAATAGGACTCTGGTGTCCTTTCTTATCCAGAGGGCTGAAATTGGGTCATGAATTTTCTTTTCTTTTTTTTTTTTTTTTGAGTTGGAGTCTCACTCTGTCACCCAGACTGGAGTGCAGTGGCCGCTCCTGGCCACCGCAGCCTCGACCTGCTGGGCTCTGGCGATCCTTCCTCCTCAGCCTTCCGAGTAGCTGGAACTACAGACGCGCGCTACCATGCCCGTGTCTTTATTTATTGTAGATATGAGGTCTCACCAAGTTGCCCAGGCGGGTCGAACCTGCGCCCTCAGGCAATCCACTCACCTCAGGCTCCCAAGGCACGGGATTACAGGCTGAGCCACCGGGCCTGGCTGGATTTTCTTTTCATTTGGAAGAAGAGTCTTGAGGTTGGCGTTAGCTGACTCCTCGGGGCTGTAGAAAGTTAGGTGGATTCGAAGATAGAATTTATTTTCAGACTTTTAAGCCTTTCATTTTCTATGTGCTTTGATTAAATGCAAAGATAAATTTAAAGTCTCCCTGAGAAAATAGAGTTGGTCAGAGTTTAAAGAAGTAAATATCTTAGTTGAATTTAGGAAGTTTCAATAGTGAGTCATGGGCTTGGGGATTAAATACAGTTATGGTGCTAAAAAGCACATCGTAGTTCATAACAATAAGAAGAGGGAAGACTGATTTATGAATCCAAGTCTTGAAGTGGTGTTTGACTTTCTGTTTACCAAAGCACATTATTTAGGCAAGGATATTAGTCTTGGTTAATGCTTGTGAGCAGATAAAAAGTGGGCTTCTTCACTCTATTTCCCTGTTATGAAATATTCCTTTTTTAAAAAAAAGTGTTATGAACCCTGCACCAGGTTGATAATTAGGGAAGTGGACTAGAGTATAATATATAAACATGAATTGGTCTATGTGACTGAACATTAAACAGCCAGGTCTTTATAAGTAATGTGCACGTTATGTTCTCTGAATTCCTTTTGAGAAACAACAACTAGCATTTGCCATATAAATTCATGACAGATTACTGACATGGCTGTCCTTCAGTCATGCACAGATCTCCACTGTTTGCAAAAATCATCTTTTCCCAATAATCTCCCACCTCTGTCCTTGCTGCTTCATTTCTAGTCTGTTGAAGAGAGGCCTGTGATTGCTGCCTTCAGTGCTCTCCTCTCTGGCTGTCATGCAGTCCGATTTCCACGAACTCCATAGATGACAGGTAATGTAAGCCATGCTGCCAGCTCTTTCTCCTCCCAGGGTAGCATTAATTCACTGAGCCTGGATTGGCCTCAGAGTCCTTCTCTATACAGCACCCCAGCAGCTGCTGCCCATTGATCGGAGTTGGCACATGAGATGTGATCTATTTATCATTCCTGCACGTGCCATTGTGGGCCCTTCCATGCCATTTCCTCTTTGTCCCTTTCTCTTCATTCCTCTCCTTTATCGGATAAATTTTTCAGGTCTATCCCTTTAGCTTTTTGCTTTTTTCTCTTTACACATACTTTTCTTTCCAGGAGAATTCACTGAACTCAGATCTGTAATACTTATTCCCAAATCAGCATTTCCAACCAAGTCTCAAATCAAGTATGAGCTTCAGGTTCAGATATCTAATTGCCACAATTCCGGGTGGTGGTTCTGCTATTACCTTCAGTTGAATGTGTCTGAAGCTGACTCATTAGCTTTCTTCTCCACACAGCCTTTCCTCCTTCACTTAATTGACCATCATGGGTATTAATTTTCTGGCGTCCAGGCGCACCTTTGGCTCCTTCCTCTTTCATCTCTCAGTCAGTCTCAGATGGTCATTTTTTCCCATGAGGAATCTTGTATCTCAGATTCCATCTTCTCAGCCCAGCTCCTCCTGAACATCCTCATTGCCTTTTGCCGGTGGCTCTCAGACTTCAGTGCTCATCAGCGTCACCTGGAGACCTGAAAACACAGACTGTGGGCCCGGCCCTGGAGCGTTTGATCCTAGGAGTGGGTGGGGCTGGCACATTTTCATCTCTGACAAGTTCCCTGGAGACCTGCTGCTTTAAGGGGAGCTGGGGCCCCCCTTTAAGGCCGACTCCTGCCTTCCACACTCCCTGCCCCTTTTATTTGCAAGCCATTACCAGATTAAGTTTCCTGTGGCACACTATTTCACTGCATTGTTGCCATTTTTTACATACGTCCTGAGTGGCATATTTCCTAATATTTATTATCCAAACTCCTGCCTAGTTTCCAAGGCCCTCCATAGTTTAGCATGATTTATCCTTCTGTTTCTACTTCCTGCAGACATGTTTTGTTTGGTTTCCTTTGCATCTGTCTAAAAGAGCCCTGCTTGAGTCCCAGCTCCTTAATGACCTTAGTGAGTTTCCTCAACACTGAACTTCAGTAGGGCAATTTTACTGACTCAGACTCTGATCTCCTTAATGGCAGGAACTATTTTATGTGTCTTCAGATCTCATCAAGCCTAGTGTAGGATTAAGTCGATGTGGCTTCCCTACGTAGTAAATTGATTGATTCCCTTAGTTTGGGTTATTCCTAGAAGTCACTTGATTTGGAAAATAATAAAAATAAAAAACCAAAATAACTTCATGTGGTTGATCAGAGAACCAGAGAAGTGAACTTAAATTGAAGTGGAAACTTGGCAGTCTATACAGTACAGACCGGAATGAGGACCCATTCTTCTCTCCTTGGTAGACACTGTGCTGCCAGTCCAGATGTTCTGCAAAGGAAGGTCCAGGAGCAGAAGCCTGGGCTATCGTAGTGGTGTGGAGAATTCGGCAGCAGAGGATAAGTCTGGAAGTCACTTTTGAGTAGCTTCAGTTTTTATATTTAGAATGTGTGTGACTTTCTTCTAAGCCTTCCCCAAGCTACCCACAGTTGGTAACTTACTGACCTAGTGACTGATGTGTGACACCACAGAGCAAGCAGTTGACAAGCTGTTATGGAATGTCCTCTGTGTGCTGAGTACATCTTGCCAAAGTGTGTTCTCCCCACCACCCTCCACTCCTGCTTTTGCTTTTAGTAAAGCCTAGAGGCTGTTTTTAGTAGTTTGCTGGCTGAATACCTAAGAGATGGTTCCTCCAAATGAATAGTGTCACTTCAAGGCAAACAATGACAGTATGTGTTGGCAGTGATGCACAAATTATTCCTTTACCTTTCTTTTAGTTCTAGAGGAAGTAAAGACTCAAGCCCAAATTTTCACAATTATACCAGAGAAGGGATGTTAGAGATTTTCTAGATTGGGCCTCATTTTACATATGAAGCAGTCATGGCCTAAAGCAATTAAATGTTTTGAGCAAATCACAACAGTGAATTGTGGCAAAGCCAGGGTGAGTCCTGAACTTTCATTTCCAGCTTGGTTCACTGTGCATTTCATGACTCCTGGATAAATCTTTGAATGTGGCCACAGAGGACATTTGAATGAAATGGAAACGGGTTTGGGTGGCTTGCGCACTTCATTTGGGTTTGGAGCGTTAGCACAGTTTAATTTATAGTTTATCTCTAGTGAACTAAATACATCCATTTTTGAAACAAATATCAAAAGACAATATCCAGAGGTAATTATTAATTTTTAATTTAAATTATAGATTTTGTTTTCCTAGAGGCTTTGTGAGATCCTACAACTATTATTCAGGATATTAAGACATGAAGTACTAGATGTATCTGATTCTCAATACTGATTTTACGAATTGCCTACTTAAAAATGTGGAAACCGTAGACTGTGAATTACAAGCTTGTCTCTTGCTATACAGTTTCCATAGCCCAGTATTGATGTTTGTTTTCACATGAAATGGAACACAGAGCTAGTTTCTGTGAGTGTGTATCATGAAACAAACAATAAAATGGACATTATTTGCGTATTATGCCACTCAGATTAGAAATTTACAAAGGTATGTAAATCCTGATGGAGCAATATCACAAAACAAATCATTAACTTGATGCTGTTAATGTTTAGGTTGCCAAACTCATCCTAACACCATGCCTTCTAATACAATATTTATGATTGTGAATGTGCAGTTAAGAATTTTCATTGTACTATCTTCATTAACTTTAATATGTAAGTAGTCACAGTTACACCTGCCAGGTATTAGGCAGATGGCATTTTTTTTTTTAAGGCACTCTTAAGATACATTAGCCTTACAAGATGGTGAAGGAAATTATCAGCTGAACATACTTATATTCTGTGTGTGTGTGTGTATGTGTGTGTGTGTGTGTGTGTGTGTGTGTGTGTGTTTAAATCAGGTTTACTTGTTGGCCAACTCGATGTGCCACAAATGAATAATGGCATACTGCTGTCACATATTTATTTCTAACTTTTGAGACTTATCATCTTTCGACTCTGCCTCCAATCAAACCCCATGCCTTTTGGAAGATAAGGAACAGGACAAGATTTATCCTGCTGCCCATGTGTGAGTCAGCGAGTTCTAATATACTGTGTGTTGTATAAAATTGATTGCATGGATGCTTTCATTATTGTTTTTCTAAACAATATATGCTCTTTTCATATTAATGAATTTATTGAAATTATAAGATTAATGGGTATTTCTGTGGATCTAAAAATTTATTTTGGCCATATCTTAAGGTATAGCTTTGGCTCACCTGTCTCAATCCTGGGAGTCAGAGTCTTTAGCTGTTTGTATTATGCAACTACAGGCATTTATTTTCTTCTCATGGTAGATCTTTGTAGTTTCTCTTGTCCACCTAGATGATGCCACTAGTCATCTGGAGTTATTTAAACTGGCATACGAAAATAATAGACTACATAATTGACCATGACCTATATCAGCAAATGTAAAACTAGAAGGAGAAACGCAATAAGGAAAAAAATCTCAAAGGAACTGGCATTTTTCTAAGAGGCAAGGTATAATTTTTATTAAGCAACTTAGAGAGATTGTTTAAAAAATACTGTAATTGGGGAGGGAGTTATAGTGTAAGGATTTTGCAAAAGAAATAAAGGAAAGGGGAATTATAAGTGGGAAAATTTACGAAGGAAATTAGTATGTGCCTTGAGGTACAGGGAATCTTCGTGTATTTCACATGATGGTTGCATTTTCAGTTTTTTGTTTTTTCATAGTTGGTGAGTTCATCAAGGGCTTCCATCTTTTGGAGTCATTTCTGTTCACCATTTAAGGACCTGTTTAAAATTTGTTATGGTGTCTCTTCTTCCCCTTTTTTGTCCCTCCTAGTTCTAGTTTAACTAGTTTCTATAAACATAGAAATTTGGATGTCACCTATCACATAGAACAGAGGTTCTCAACCCCTCGGGCCATGAACCGATATGTATCTGTAGCCTGTTAGGAACCAGGCCGCACAGCAGGAGGTGAGTGGCAGGTGAGCAAGTGAAGTTTCATCTGTATTTACAGCCGCTCCCAGTCGCTACATGGCTGCCTTAGCGCCATCTCCTGTCAGATCAGTGGCGACATTAGATTCTTATAGGAGCACGAGCCCTATTGTGAACTGTGCATGCGAGGGGTCTAGGTTGAGTGCTCCTTATAAAAATCTAATGCCTGATGATCTGAGGTAGAGCTGAGGTGGTGATGGTAGTGCTGGGAGTGGCTGCAAATACAGATGAACATGAACAGTGAGATTTGACTGCATACCCCTTCCCCCCACAAAACTATCTGTGGAAAAACTGTCTTCCATGAAACTGGTCCCTGATGCCAAAAAGGTTGGGGGCTGCTGAAAAGACAGGTTAGATGTGTTGAATAGATACTATGCTTTCTCTGAGGAATAAGACCATGATATTCCAGTTACTAAGTTTAGGAATCTTGGGTCCAGAATCCAAATTTATAACTTAGAAATTTAGGATGCGAAGGGAATCAATAGTCTTCACTGATTGTTCTTAGACAGTCAATAAAGAAGATACTTTGGACAAACCAGAGCATTTGTTTAGAATATTGTTTGGTAAAAGCCAGCAAAAACTTGTTAGGAGTCATGAGCTGCTTTCAATCATACAAGTATTTCTCATTTCCAGTAATGGTTTCAAATAATGGGTTTAGGACCTCCCTTGCTGTAACCAAGCAATTGCAATGCTTGACTTTTCTCTTGTATCTTATGGTCAGTGTCTGTCATTTATAGCTAATTGACAAAATGCCAGCGTCTGTGTTCATTAAGATATGCTTGGTATTGAGAAAGAAATTAAAATGTTTTCTGAGAAGAATCTAAAAAGTGCAGGGTACAACTATGGGAAGAAAACATTCTTTTGTCTCAACACCTTTTAAAAGGAGAATGTGTGTATATCAGAGCCCTGGAACCGCACTTACTGAAGCTGAAAGAGTTTTGCAAATTTCCATGGCAAGTGGGATTCCTGTGACTGGAACATCTCTTGTTTCACTCCTTTTCTCATTTCACAAACTTTGCCAGCTCCTGCAGATCTGCTTGGAAACTCACTGTGCTAATAGGCAATGTTGGCCTTTCTTGGGCTTCTCTTAACATAGCCCATCCTGAAACGCTGACCTTTTAGTTTAATAACAGTTTTACTTGAGAAAATGTTCAGATTCTAAGAGCTGAAAAGAGTGTTTTCAAAAGGCCATTTAAAATAGTGGTCTCCAAATGGTGTATCTTTTCCTTTTGCACTTTGGATCAGACCTATCAGAAGAAATGTACTGTTGCTTTTTATATTCTATTGATTTAAAAATAAATAGCGTGAGGCTTAGATTTGTTCAAAACCCATTACCACACTGGTTTATTTTCCTGCCTGTGCTCTGATTTACTATTTCAGATTTTAAACTCTTTATGCTAGGTCATGTTTTATCTTTTGTTATTTTAAATTCTTGTGTATTACTTTTTCAGATGTGTCTTGGACTTGATGCAAAAGTTCTGTGTGTTTTTTTTTTTTTCTTTTTTGGAAATAGCAAGGGTTTTGGTTTTTGCTGATCAAAAATGATGTCAACCAGCTGGTTCCTTGGGCATGTTTTTTTCAGTGGTCCTGGGAGCCTTTCTGCCCTTTTCCCTGCTGGTGTTTTCTTCTTTCCACCTTCTTTCCTCCCCTCATGGTCCACCTAAATGATACTAGTCATGCATGGCTTGTACCCTCTCCTGCTGTAGGTGCAGCATTGGTGATGGCAGGCAAGAGGATGTAGAAGACGACCAGTCCTCGCATTTCACTTCTCCCCACCATCCCCCCCTGTACAGCTGCATGTCCACCCACCCACTTGGCCACCATTTGGGAATGGAGACCTCACCATTTTGTTCCAGGTTGATCACAGAATAAAAAACTTGCTGCTGATCATGGCTTTTCCCCTGGTAGGAAGCCCATATGCAACAGGCATAGAGTGCTTTATGAAGAAATGTCTTTATGCTAAGTGAAATGAGCCAGACACAGACACATGTTCTCGCCTCTATGTGGAATGTAAAGAAGTAGAACTCAGAGAAGAGTCGAGCGGTGGCTGCAGGGGCTGGGCTGGGTAGTGGGTTGATACTGGTCAGGGGATGCAAGCTTTCGGTTGTGAGATGGGGCCTTCAGGTAATAGCATTATGTTTTTCACTTGAGATCTGATGAGAGAGAGGATTTTAAGTGTTATCAACCCTGTGGTAACTGTGTGGTGATCGATGTGTTAATTTGATTGTGGTAATCTCTAGACAATGCTTATCAAATCATCAATGTTCACATTAGATACAGTTTTTAATTATACCTTGATAAAACTGGAGAAAACCAAACTGTCTTAGCTCATTTTCTATTGCTTATAACACAATGCCTGAAACTGGGTAATTTATAAAGAATAGGAGTTTATTACTTAAAATTTTGGAGGCTTTGAAGTCCAAGGGTGAAGGGTAGCATATGGTGAGGGCAGATACTAACTGGCACTAATTAGGTTAAGTATTTTTTTTCAATTTTTGCTACTAATGGGGCTGTTGGCTGTGTACAGCTTGAAAAAAATTTAATGTCACTTTGCTTATTGATAAGAAGTAGATGAAATTGTGAAATCATTACCTTGTAGAATCTATAGTCTAGAATTTCATAGCTGACAGGTGCACCCATATGTCCTATTTTTAGATGAGGAAACCAAAATTTAGGGGGATTAACTGATTTATCCAATGTCTGACTAGTGGAAAACCAAAGACAATTTTAACTTTTTTGCTGATCTGTTATTATCCATAATTCTCTCTTGTTTGGAAATCTTTAATACTGAGAGACCCTCATATTTTCCTGACCTTTTCCAAGCAGAGACTGGCATCTTTCTCATGCTATAGGATATGAAGTAGGAGAGAAGCAAAACAAGCATAGTATACAGTTGAAAGGCCCCTAGAGAACAACCATTGGAGAGAACGTTGTTCTCTTGCTGCCCTGAGAGGTTGTAACTTCCCAAGTTCCCTGGATTGCTGATGGGCATGCTGGCATTAGGTCTGAGGTAATTTTTTCTCTGTTTCCCTCATTCCTCAGCCAGTGTTCTTTTCATTTATTCTTTCCTTTCTCCCTTTCTCTCTCTGTCTCTCTTTTACAGCTTTATTAAGATATATTTAACATACCATACAATTCACCCGTTTAGGGTATACAGTTTATTGTATTTGTAAGGTGTACAATCATTACACAATCTAATTTTAGAGTATTTTCAACACCTTAAGAGAAATTCTGTCTCTGTTAGCTATCATGTCTCATTTCTCCTTTCTTGTGCCCCAGGCAACAATTAATCTACTTTCTGTGTCTATGCATTACCTGTTTTGAACATTTCATATGAATGGATGCATGTAATGTGTGACCTTTTGTGTCTGACTTCTCTCACTTAGCAGGAGGTTTTCAAGGTTCATCCTTGTAGAAGGGATCAGCACGTCATTACTTTATATGGTACTGAATTATAATATTATCCTGAATGGATATACCACATTTGTTTATCCATTCATTAGTTGGTGAGCATTTAAGTTGCATCTCCTTTTGGATACTATGAATAATGCTGCTATAAATATTCATATGTGAGTTTTGGTATAGGTATATATTTTCAATTTTCCTGAGTGTATACAGTACTCAAGTGGAATTGCTGGGTCATGTTGTAACTGTCTTGAGGAACTGCTGAACTCTTCCCATGGTGGCTGTGCCATTTGACGTTCCTAGCAGCAAATGTATGAGGGTTGCAATTTCTTTGCGTCTTCACCAACACTTGTTATTGTTTGTCTTTTAAATTGTAAAGGTAGTGAAGTGGTATTGATTTGCGGTTTTGATTTGTCTTTTCCTAGTGTCTAATGCTGTTGAGCAACTTGTCCTGTACTTCTGGGCCATTTGTGTGTCATCTTTGGAGAAATGCCTATTTGTAGCCTTTGTCCCACCTTTTTTTTTTTTTGAGTTGGGTTCTCACTCACATCCAGGCTGGAGTGCAGTGGCATGATCATGGCTCGCTGCACCCTCAACCTTCTGGGCTCAAGTGATCCTTCCACCTCAGCCTCCTAAGTCACTGGGACTACAGGCTCATGCCGCCATGTCTGGCAAATTTTTTAATCTTGTAGGCATGTGGTCTTGTTATGTTGCTCAGGCTGGTCTTGAACTCTTGAGCTCAAGCAGTCCTATTGCCTCAGCCTCCCAAAGTGCTGGAATTACAGACATAAGCCACTGTGCCTGGCTCTTTACCCATTTTTAATTGGTTTGTCTTTTTATTGTTTGCCGGTACGAGTTGTTTACATTATTGTATACGCTGTATTCTTCGATATGAGTCCTTTGTTAGCTATATGACTTCCCAATATTTTCTCCCACCCCTAGGTTAACTTTTTACCTTCTCCATAGTGTCATTTGCTGTTGTTGCTCTCTGATAGTCCACAACTCAAACATCCTTCCAGCAGCACTTCATGTGTCTTCTTTGCTTGTTATTGCCCCATGTCTGCTAAATATTCCAACAGTTTTTGCAAATCCTATTGTAATAGATATTTTGCATAAACCCTGAGACAAAGCACATAAAGTGGTGGGGTTATCAAAAGCAACAAGACTATCTAGTTTTCCATCTAATAGACTCAACCATTTGAAATGATACTTAGGTTCGGTGGGTATTCCTGGATTCTCCCAAGTGCTTCTGGATCTTTCTTGGTTATAATTTTGGGGACTAGGTTTCTAGTGAAGAGGAGGCAGTTATTTATTTTTTTATGAAAGCATGTACAATTTGTTCATTTTATTTGCCACCATAGGTATAAGAACCTTTACGTAACATGTTGTACATGGTCTTATTTGAGATACCAAATGTTTCAAATCAAGTCACCAGGTATTGAGGAAGCCCCAGCTGTATTTCCAGCACTGTTCTGTGCCTGTCTCCAGTTGCTGGCACTTGAATTTGAACGACATGTATTCCAAAAAATATGGTTTCAAAATTTTCCTAAATTACAAATGCCCCTTTTCCCAAATCATGGAAAAATGAAGATAAATAGAAATGATTTTTCTCTATGTAAGAAATGATTTGGGGCCAGACTCCATGGCTCAGCCTGTAATCCCAGCACTTTAGGAGGCCGAGGCGAGTGGATTGCCTGAGTCCCGTGGGTTTGAGACCAGCTCGGGCAACTTGGTGAGAACTCTTTTCTACAGTAAATCAAACATTAGTTGGGCATGGCAGCGCATGTCTGTCGTTCTGGCTACTTTGAAAGCTGAGACAGAAGTTATCACTGGAGCCCAGCAGGTCGACGCTGGGGTGGCCACTGCACTCCAGCCTGGGCAACAGAGTGAGACTACAACTTAGAAAAAAAAAAAAAGAAATGATTTTGCTAGATGTTTAATTACTAGCGTAAGAAGGTTTTGGTACATTTCCTCTCCAAAATCCCTCCCTTCCTCCCCACCTCTCCTCACATACCGTTGTCAGATTTGAATGTTAGGACATCATTTTAAAGAATTTGTACTTAGCGACTCAGTCCCTACTGAACAGTAAGCAGCTCCTTGAGTTTATTTTGAGTTTTGGTAGGTGTGGATGTTTCTAGGTCACCAGAGAACTCTTGATTCAATTACTCCTGCAATCTACTAGTTGGTCTTTTCCCACAGTGCTCAAGAAATCCCAAGGAGATGCAGACTACATGGCAGGACTTCGCCTGTTCACATCTGGCAGTCGCAGCTTTGTTTTGCAGAAGGTTTTCTCTTGTGTGTAAAAACTCACCAATTTCATCTTGTTCTTTCTTGATTGTAGTTTCTGATGAAGAATTGAAAAGAAGAGTAGCTGAGGAGCTGGCATTGGAGCAAGCCAAGAAAGAATCTGAAAACCAGCAACGGTGAGTTTCATGGCATCTGAGAGAGATTTGACGGACTTGTCATATTTATCAATTATGTTTAGAAAAGAATGATTGTAGCAAGACTCACTGTTTATGGCTGAACTTCAGAATGTCCTGAAGACACGAACTTGGCCGTTTTCCGTTCTGGGTTGCGTTTGTTAGAGTCCTCTGTTACCCTCTTTCCCAACTTGACTGTCAGTGATCATTATATCTCTCAGTTGCATGACAGTTGAGCCCTGTTTTCTCAATATGTGACAAGTAGTTCTTGAGGATTCTCCAGGAATTTCTCAGTTGATCAATGGATGTGCTATGCTATGACTGTTAAAGTAAACAATATTTTGGTCAGTGATGAATACCACGTGTCATACATAGTGGCTGTATTAACAAATGGCACTAATTATTATTCTATACCCTTAAATCAATTAGGATGTTACAGATATAAGTAGGGCTGGGAATAAAAATCCTCTGTAATTCCATCATCTGAGAATACCCACTCTTTAACATGTTATTGCTCTAGATCTTTTTTCTGTGCCCATACTTCCATCTTATGGTTGCCATCATTAATACTTCTGATAGTAACAGTGAAAAGAGTGTTCACTGAAGTGTTTTTGTGATAGTAGAGACTGAAAGCAATCCGAATGGCCATCCTGAGTGACTTATGGTGCAGGCCTGCCATGAAATACTAGTGAGTCCTTACGTGCGGATTCAAAACGATGTTGAGGAACTGTAAACTGAAAAACAAAAAAAATAGACAAAACAGCATAAATTTTTTTTGGTAAAAAGTACTACTTTGTGAAGATTTAAAGTATGTACTTACTCATAACAATATGGGAATATGCTTTAATCTAAGATAAAGTGCTTCCCATCTGTGCTATTTCTAAAATTTGCATACAGCACCGAGTATTATGATTACATGACCACGGGAGCATCTTTCTGCTGTGAACACCAAACACAGGCTTAATGCGAAGTAGAGCCTTAGTTAGAACTAATCTTGCTTTGAACTGCCTGACTCTTTTGCTCGAGAGGGCTGAATGTACAGAATTCATGGATTGGATTATGTTTCTCACTGGCTGTAGGTCCTTCAGTGTGCAATTTAGCCTCTTTGGGCCTTACTTCATCTTTAAAATGAGGGGTGTAAAAAGTGTGTTTTAGGCCGGGCCTGGTGACTCAGCCTGTGATCCCGGTACTTTGTGGGGTTGAGATGAGGATTGCCTGAGCCTATGGGCTTGAGATCGGCCCGGGCAACTTGGCGAGACCTCGTCTCTATAAAAAAAATAAAAAAATTAGCCAACACATACACACACACACACAAAAACCCAAGCCAAAAGTCGCTAGAGCCTAGCAGGGCAACACTGCAGTGGCAGTGAGTGTGCCACTGCACTCCAGCCTGGGCAACAGAGTGAGACTCTGACTCAGAAAAAAAAAAAGTGCTTTAGTATTTCTTCTCTTTGAAAAACTGCTAAGCTAACTCTCAATTTGCACAAAATGTATGAAACAAAATTGAATTTTAAATTAAGGCTGCCATTTTCTCAGAAAATAGAGAAAACTTATGGCTTAGGTTTTTTTTTTTTCCTGAGTTGGAGTCTCACTCTGTTGCCCAGTGGAATGCAGTGACATACTCACGGCTACCCCAGCATCGACCTGCTGGGCTCCAGTGATCCTTCCGCCTCAGTCTCCCAAGTAGCCGGAACAATAGGCATGCGCTACTACACCCGCCTAATTTTTGATTTTTATTGTAGAGACGAAGTCTTGCCAAGTTGCCCTGGCTGATCTCAAACCTGCGGGCTCAGGCAGTCCACTTGCAGTCCAAGTGCTGGGATCACAGAGTTACTTTAACAAAAAGCCTATACCATATGGCTTAGGGTTTTAAAAATAAAAATCAAGATGTAATTAGTACTGCCAAAAAGATCTGCATATATTTCAGTAGTTTCTCATGCAACACTTTATAATTATTTATTTGGGTTATGTTGATGGACTATATAATTTGGTAGTGATATTTAAATATCTGAAAAAATTTCAGATCTCTTTCATTAAGAAACAAATAAAATCAATATGTTATGGTCGAATTTCTTGTCTTTGAAATTTTATTTATTTTAATTGAATTGTATTTTAATAAGGACTTTTGGTTAGACTCATATTTACTTTGCTTATTATATTTCACGTAAGATTATTTTTTGTCTTCCTTTTTTCCATATGGTGTAGGCTTTTTGTTAAAGTAACTCTCACTGGATTTTTTTTTTCTTCATTATTCAGCTCCCATTTGCTCTGCCTTGGTTCATGAAAGGGAAAGGGCAGATGAGATGAATAAAAGGTGCCAGTGAAAGCCAATTTCATACCTCAGGTGGAATGGGGTTGGCAGCCTAGGTGTAACCTGGACAAATGACTATTGATAAAGAATTTATTTTCTGTCGCGTTTAAGGAGAGCAGAGGGTGGTTCAGCCTTTATATTATTTTTTCTTTAAAAAAAATCTTGTTTGAAGCCTCCTTCATGAAAACTTCCAGCTGTCAAGTCTTGGCAAAAAGTGTGTGTTCATCTATATGATGGTTCTTAGAAGAATCAATAGCTGTTTTTTCCCTTCTTTTTTCCTTCCGGAGAAGAAACTTTAGGAAAAGCATTGAGAAAGTTTTACGTGCAGTCTTTTAGAAGCAACTTTTTGGAGTTCCAGAGCATTTGTATATTATGGTGTCTGTTGCCTAAATTGAATGGGGACTTGTGAGCAGCTCTAGAAGGTGGCCCCTCATGCCATCTCACCGTCACTGGCACGTCTGCCCTGCTTACCAAGGGTTTTCTGTTCATCTCCAATGCATACATACCTGGTGACCAGCTCTCATGCACTACATGTCTGGTTAAAGACACTATTGTATGTTTTGAACAAACTTTGTATGACAAGGTCTTTAGAATTAATTTTGATTGTGATATTTTTCTTTATAGAATATCTGTTATCATTGAAACCTTTTAAAATGCAAATCTTAAAGCACAATCAAAAATAGAGAAGAGGACAGTGAATCCCTATAACTTATCACATTTTAATAATTATTTTTTGAGTTGGGGTCTTGCTCTGTTACTCAGGCTGGCGTGCAGTGCCACAATCAAGGCTCACCACAGCCTCAATCTCCTGGGCTCAGACAATCCTTCTATCTCTGCCTCCCAAGTAGCTGGGAGTACAGGCGTACACCACCATGGCTGGTAAATGTTTTTTTTTGGAGGGACAGGGTCTTGTTATGTTGTCCAGGCTGGTCTTAAACTCCTGGGTTCAAACAGTTCTCCCTCCTTGGATTCCCAAACTGCTGGGACTATAGGTGTGAACCACCACTCCTGGCCAGTTTTAACAATTCTTGTTTCAGCTGCACTCTGCTTGCTTTACCCATGTGGTGAGTGGTGCAGGGAAACAGTACATTCTCAACTGGATCCTGAACTTGGTGGCAGGGAAATATTCCAGAATGTCTTCTAACAGGATGGCCTTTTAGAAGCAGGTTTTGCTAAATAAGGACCTTATTTCAGTGAGATTTGTTCGGTTGAAAGACTGAAACTTAACTCTAGGTAACTTAGGAAGCAGGGACATTTTTAGAAGCATATTGGATATATAGCTCAAAGGAAGCAACGGGAAGACTAGTGAACTTTGAGTGAGAGAAGACCTGGGTATCACTAAAACTGTACACAGGGAGGAAGTTGCTCCCCAACAGGAAATCCAGGTAGACATTTCAGCACAAAGGATGGGTGGTGGGGGGCTGAATACCACTGACTTGAAGGTGCCATTGATTTTAAGATTTTAGTGCATTTGATGTATTACTAAGAAACGATTATAATTAGTAGTTTATCTCTTAGGATTTTCTTATCAAAACAGCTCATTAAGACTTATTTGGAATTTTTAAAAACATATGTCACACGTGTATTTATAAAAAGGAAAAAGTAAGCAAAATAAATTGCAGTGGTTCTCAGCTGGGGAAGATTTTGGTCCTCAGGGAACATTTGACAATGTTTAGAGACATTTTTGGTTGTCACAACTTATCAGGTGTAATTGGCATCCCGTTGATGGAGGCCACAGATGCTGCTAAACATCCTGTAATGCACAGGATTCTCCCCCCGACACACAATAATAATCTGGCTCAACGTATCAGTTGTGTCTGTTGTGAGAAGCCCAAGGTTAAGGTAAACTTCAAACTGGTTCCTGTTGGTTTCCTACTTCTGAATCCCCCCTGGACTCAGGATTTGACGTCCTTGTTTTGGACACAATAGCATGTCTGTGCCATAGACATCTTGGGGAAAGAGATTCCTTAAAAGATTGCTCCACTGTTATTCCTGGGATCTTTCCAAGTTGCTGGCACCAAGCTCTGCACATTCTGATGCTTACGTGTGAGCTATGGTGACTGCATTCCTACTGCTGCCTGGCTGCAGCTGCGAGAGGCTTTGAGGTGTGTGAGATACACACGTGTCCCAGAGCTGATGAAGTGCGGTCCATGTGCACTCCAAGCCGTTGCCTCTACCCAACTGGGATGGCTTCGGGAGTGTCTTATTTTACCTTCTACCTTGTGCAGAAACCCATTTTCTGCCTCCATGGCTGTCTGTGCCACACACACTCAGATCCCGTTCACATGTCCTTTAAATTGAAGATATTATGGGGATTTAAAGTTTACCCAAACTCCTTTAAGCCTTCACTCTTAGATTTGATACCACTATATCATGCTCAGTAGCTGCCTTAAGAGGTGCTTTCTTTTTTTTTTTTTTTGAGTTGGAGTCTCACTCTGTCGCCCAGACTGGAGTGCAGTGGCCGCTCCCGGCCACCGCAGCCTCGACCTGCTGGGCTCCGGCGATCCTTCCGCCTCAGCCTTCCAAGTAGCTGGAACTACAGATGCACTACCACACCCGGCTAATTTTTTATTTATTGTAGAGATGAGGTCTCGCCACGTTACCCAGGCGGGTCTCGAACCCACGGGCTCAGGCAGTCCGCTCACCTCGGCCTCCCAAAGTGCTGGGATTACAGGCTGAGTCACCGAACCCCGTCAAGAGGTGCTTTCTTACTGAGGCTGCAGTGACAGGCCGTTTGCTCATTATAAGCACCGTAACTGCATATGTTGTATTCTCATTTTTAAAAAACCTTTACGCATGGATTCCCAATTCAGTTTGTTGTAGATTAATGGGAATCTTGAGTGAGCTGCTTAGTTAACACAATCATGCACCCACAAATCACCGATAGATTAGTCTACACACTAAAATTGTTGGTTTTAATTTGGAATCATAGTCTTGCTTACCAAAATCCCCTGGTGGACAGACCCTTTGCTCAGTGTACCAAGTCCAGAGGAAATGCCTCTGTCAGCAGTCTGTTTTTGCTGTGATACTCTAGTTTGTGTTTGGATTAAAGCCCACCATACTGTGTTGTAACTATAGCAGGCCAATATAGCATGGACATAATATGCTGTCATTTGAGTGTAGACTTTTAAAATGTGATTTACTTTTCCCCTGTGCCCTACCTCCAAAAGTCAGTCTTTGACAGCAAGAAAAATGTGACTACTTCTGACCTCTGACCTCTGGTATTTGAATTTCACCTCTTTACCTATAAAGGCAAGTGAAAGAGTTTCAGTTTTAATAACCTTTTTTCAAGAAACCAAGGAGAAAGGCAATAGTTTTTGATGTTGAACTAGCTATATATCAACCAAGATTACTTGCTTGCTGTTTTTAAGTGGACACCAGTTGAGATTTTTCTCCACTTGTAATTATTTGGAAAGTTAAATTAGATTTGTGATACTTAAAAGAATTAATTTGGTTTAATAAATTAGATGTAAATTTTATCAGCCTGATAGCATTATTGATATCATCAATTAAGGACATAAAGCTCATTTGTACCTTTCAGTTTCTCAGAGCAATGGTGAAATTCATAGGGATGTTTAAATTTATTATATATAATTTATCTTGATTTTATTATTGCATATTTTCTGCATTTGGAAGAAAAGGTAGAAAAAAGGAGGAGGAAAGAGTTCATTAGAGACACACAGGACTTTGTGGGTAGTGTCATGCTTAACATCCATAATTTAAGAAACCACGTCCCTGGTGTGGCACTGTTCACATAGCAAACTCTCACAAGTATTTGTTCAGTTGAATGAATCACTAGGACTAGAAAATCCTGACAGCACCCTTGTTTCTAGGAATTGAAGTTCTGTATTATATATCCATATATATTCTATGTTATAGTAAAATAAAAACAAATTAAATTATGCCTTTGAAATCTGCCACTAACCAGAGACTACAGATACTTGTTTTATGGATCTTTGTTTTAATTTTATAGTGTTGAACACTTGTTTTCCTGTCATAGACACAAAGTACGCAGTTGTTATGAAAATTACGTATCTTTAACTTGCATGTGATTTCTAGATATATAGTAATTAAAAGAACAATGGCTTTCAGGGAACAAGTACTGCTGATAACTAATATCTATCAAGGCTTATCATGCAAGTGTAGTTTTGAAGTAACCATATGAGACCAGTTAGCAGTCAGTATTTCCTCATTCCAGTCACAACTGGCACAGACAAATTAATTTCCCTTGTAATTTGCACATGTTTGTAAAGAGGTGATTGCAGGAGTTTGAGTTATAACTCTCCAGTGACACACACTTGCTGTTCAGGTGTGACCCGTACCATCCTGCTGGAATGTGAGCATACGTGCCCAGTGTTTGGTGTCAGTGGAGGTAGTGGATAGCTTGTTGGCATTATTTCCAAAGTAATCCCATATTACTACATTTAAGAGATCCTTCTGTAGTTTAAAAATCTCACTCTTTGATTTTTCTTAACTCCATTTTAGCTGCTTAAAAAAAATGCTTATTGCAATGCTGTTGCTTTATAGCCGCACTTTTCTGTTTTCTTCTGCTTGACAATTGATGAAGCGCTAACCAGTGCTAACTGCAGTAGAGAGAGCACATCCTGGCCCACATAAAGATGAGACTGGATGGACTGAAAGATGATTGGAAGTGCCGTGCATGCACTAGGTATTGAAATCCGTGCCATCTGCTACTTTCATCTTTTTTCTTCAAGTGGCACTTTTCTATTTTTAATAGTCAAGTGCCTTTTTATAACCAACAATTATAGAAGGTTGGGTTTTCCAGTCTGTTTTATTCACATCTTTTTATTTCTTTTTCTAAATCCAATCTTCTTTCCTACTGATGCTACGCTATTCTACTGATGTAGAATCCCTTTGAGAAGCTATTTTTACACGTTAAGAATATGAAACCTGGAAAACCAGAGTCAATCACATATGCCATAGAAATCTAACTTTTTTACTGGTTGTAATAGCAGCAGTGATGTTCAGCCACTTCTTGTTCAGATGTTTCTTTTGACATTAATTGTAGTGCTTTTCTTTTGTGAAGCATACTGTTTGAACCAAATTTGTGCCCAATTTGGTTTCTGATTTGGAAGTTTCTAGGAATTGGTTTCTCAGTCAGTGTTCTGTAGTTGGAGTATTCTTGTCAAGGTTTCTCCCTTACCTGAAACAATTTCGTTTTACTGTATTTGGGGGAGATGGAGTTTTGGTGTACTTAGTAAGTCATTTATTATTCCTTACCTAAACTATTAATGTTTACTGTCAGCATTATGTCACTGTTTTATAAAAAATACAGATGACTGAGATATATGTCAAGTTTTCAGTTAGTAGCAGAGCTGACCTAGAATTGGACAGCTACGTGGTCCTACCCAATCTACACCTGAGGTGGTAGAGTCATATCCTCTTTCATCATCATGGAAACTGTTGTTTTTATTTATTCATTTTTTGAGTCAGGGTCTTACTCTGTTGTCCAGGCCGGAGTGCAATGGTATTATCACAACTCACCATAGCCTCGGCCTCCTGGGCTCTGGTGTTCCTCCTGCCTCAGCCTCCCAAGTAGCTGAGATTACTGGTGTGAGTCACTGCGCCTGGCTAGTTATGTAAACATTTTTCAAAGGAAATCCATCATGGAACCCGATATAAAGCTGAATTAAGTGCCGTCTGGTTATAGCTAGGTCCAGGGACCTCAAGCTCTCTTTTTCTTTTTCCTTCCTAGAGAACCAGGAATCATCTTTGTGGGCCCTCATGCTAGTTGGGTTTTCGTTTGAGAAAACTTTGGTCAGGGTCATTTTCTCTCAAGCTTGGACACTATGTATATGAGGAATGCACTTTTGCTAAGCCAAATAGCATGTGTTGGGTAGACTCAGTGCTGCTTATGTTTGAGAAGGTGGCCTACTGTTTGTTCTCTTTGTCTAGAAGTCCATATTTACACGGAGTAGTTCACGTAGGCTGGGCCTCACCCTGGCTGTTCCTCAGCTCTGGGCCTTCTGGTAGCCATCTGCTGATTCTGTTGGTGATGCTGCATTAGAAACAATGTGGAAGAGTGTGAGGTCCTTTATGCAGGCTGTTAACTCCGTAAATACTAGAGAAATACACAGGTGGGGTCCCTGTTTCTTCTCCTGACCTTCATAACTTTGCCAGTAGCGCCTGGAGCCGAAAAGGACTGCAGACAGCATAGTTGTAAATCAAATATCAGTTAGATCTTAGGACTATAGTATTTCCAAACTTTGGCACATTTTCCTGTTTGATAAATACCCCGTCCTTCTTCTTTTCCTGGTTGGAGGAAACTGTTGAACCAAGAGCAGCTCATCTTCAGTTTCTGTTCATTTTCTTAATGAGAGAGCCCATGTTTCTTTGTATCCCATTCTTACTCAGAAGTAGCAGAACTTCCCTCACAGTTTATAGATGGTGTGCACATGGACTGTGTACATTGGAGTCATGTGTAATCTGTGAAGACAATTTCAGAGTACAGGACCCGTGTGCCCAACTAAAATAAAAAATTAACACAAACTGTGTCATCTTCTGCCTGTGTGCCGGTCACTGTTCTAAGCATTTCCTAGATTTTAACTCATTCCATCCTCAGCACCCTGGTGGGGTCAGTGTTACTGTTGTCTCCACGTTATAGATGAAGGAACAGAGAGGCCAAGAAACCTCACCAAGGCCTTACCCAATAAGTGGTAGCACTGGGATTTGAATCCAAGTCTTTGTAGAGTTCTTGTGCTAAAACACCTTACAGTATTAATTTTTTTGTGGACAGGGATTACTTTCTTTGAAGTCTTTCATTTACAGTTGTGGGAAGGAGTATCAAACATTTACTTAGATTTTCTTTTCTAAACCATTAGTAAATAAAAGTTCTCTTAAAAATGACCTCCATTGTGTGCTGCCGGTTATCAGATATGGACAGCTATTCCATATGATACTTTCAAAGCTTCTTATATCTTAGGACCAAACTCTCTTGAGACTCTGTGTTTAAAGTTAATATTCTTTTTCTTGACCTAGACTGTACCTCACTTTTAAGTGCTTGTCTGTGTGCATATGTTCAGTGGTGGTGGCAGTTCAAATTTCTTGTTAGCTTATGAAGGGGATATTTTTATTAACAGCACCATGGGAGGTGTGTGGAAGCAGATGGTAGCCTGCCTCGTGAATGTCAGAGAGGAGGCTCTGCTGTGGTCAGTGAGGCCCATGTGTGCTCACCAGGTGGGAGAGTTTGTCAACCTCTCAGGAGTCTGGAAGCAATAAAGAGGCTAGGGCTTACTAAATGATTGCAGAGGGGAAACATTTCTGCATTCATACTTAGAGTTGTTGTTACTTTTCTCTTTTAAGCAGGAGTCTCTGACTTATTCTGTTATTTTGTATTGGTTGTGTTGCTTGGTATGTTGGGTTTTGGACTTGTGGCGTTTAGTGTTATTATTATTTGCCATTTGTATGATAGTCACATTCTTCACATTTGGTCTATAGATTTATACATTTTGAAATCAATTAAAAAGTTATCTGCTGGGACACTGCCTTTGGAACTAGAATATCGAATTTCTCTGTGAAAATATGTGCAACCAGCACAGTCCTGGCGCCTGCCTGTATTGGCCATGTGCTAGTTAGAATTGCTTCTTCCATATAGACTCCCTGACTCCTCCAGGCTGCAGCCATTGCATTTGGAAGGTTTTTCAAGTTTCCTCATTAAAATAATTTTAGTGTGATGTTTTTGATGTCAAGCGTAAAGTATAAAAATAGAGGTTAACCATGAAAATGTTTCAATTAACGATTTAGATTCAAGTTCTCACAACTTCTCAGAATGAATCTTCAAATTCCTTATTTCTTGGAGCCATTTTGTGACTCCTGATTACATTAAGACTTTCTTAAAAATCCATAAATTAAATATCTTTCGACTTCTTGATGGGGTTGATGGATTAAAACCAAACACACCAAAACAGTACCAAAAAAGGTTAACTGACACCACGAATTTAATGTGAGAAATGTCTTAATTTAAAAATCCTTATCTAGCAGAGATTCTGCAGCTTTTCATTTTTTCTACAGAACCAGATAGATAGGTTTGACATAGAAAGGTCATTCCTCAAACTACTGAAAATGTGGATGATGTTGGTTTGTTAAAACAAAAAAGAAAGTCACCAGAGAAAATCTACAGGTAACACAGAAGAATGAAGGTCATTGTCTTTTTCCTTTCCTTCCTATCACCTGCTCTTCCCTGATGAAATCACTCACACATTCATGCCTTAGGGAAATGTATTTCTTTCTTTTCTTTTTTTTGAGTCAGGGTCACACTCTGTTTTCCAGGCTGGAGTGTGGTGAAATGATCACGGCTCACTGCAGCCTCTAATTCCTGAGTTGAAGTGATCATCCTGTCTCAGCCTCCTCTGAGTAACTGGAACTATAAGCTTGTGCCACCACATTTGGCTAATTTTTTATTTATTTAATTTTTGTAGAGACGAGGTCTTGCTACCTTGCCTAGGCTGGTCTTGAACTCCTGGCATCAAGTGATCCTCATGCCTTGGCTTCCCAAAGTTCTGGGATTACAGGCATGAGCCACCATGTCTGATGTTACGTATAGTTTTTAAAACAAAACTAGATTGAATGATGTTGTATAACTTGATATTTTTTCCTAGTCTATCATATACTGTGATCTCTTTTTCCATATCAGCCTATGTAGATCTTAGTAGACTTTAGATCTGATAATAAATGCCATTTAAGAAGATTTTACCTAAGAAAAGTAATGCTACTAATAGTAACAATATGTAAGCATATGAAATGACCATGAATACTTCCTTTGTCCTAAACACTGGTCCAAGCACTTTGCAGACATGATCGTTTAATCCTCACAGCAACCCGATGGGGCGGGTCCTGAAACACAGATGTTCACTTGCTTATAGTCATGTAGTAAGAAAGTAGAGGACTTGGGATTTGAACCCAGGCAGCCTGGCATCAGAAGCCACACTCATCACCACTCTACCAGGCTCTGCCTCAGAGGCTAAGTTATTTTCTGGACCAACAGTTATGTTACCTATTATGTGTCTGTCTGAATGCTCTGACTGAGCTTTTTTGACTCAGTTTACAGAAAGTTTGTGTTTTATAGGTTTCAGCTATGCCTTGATTATGAAGCTCAGTAAATAAGGAACTTAGTTTGAAAAGAAATTCACAAATGAAAGGACTTTTTTGGTGTTTTGTTTTTTTTTTTAAATTCACACGACTATATTTGAAATAAAACTGTCAAAATACTGTCAAATAGTGGGTGAAAATTAATATTTCTGTAGGTTTTGCTGTAATATGTTGGAAATTGTGCATTTCTCTATGACTGTATGTCAACTGTATAATTCAGTTTTTATAGAATTAAAGAAAAGAGGACCAAACTATTATGCAAGTGAGTTTCTGTCACTTGTGTTATTTTTATGGCCCCACATAGGTTTGCCTTAGAAAGCTCTTTTCTCAAAGTACTGAAAATGTAGGCAATGTTCGTCTAACAAAAGGTTGGCGTGAGCATCAGAATTGTGATGGCTGATTATTCCTGATTCCCTCTTCCTGCCCCCATGTTCCCATGTCCCCCCTTCGGTTAATTGGCCCTGGTGTCTTTGCTTTTAAGATGTGTTACACATCCTCTACCCTCACCATTTCCACCCCTCAACTGCAGAAGTTTTTCCCTCCCGCCATGGGACCTCATACCATATTGGAGCCCTTTTTGGTTATCACAGCACAGGGTGGGGAGGCTACTGGCATCCAGTGGGTGTTAAATATCCCACAATGCACAGCATACCCCCCATGACAAGGAAATGTTCATTTCAAAATGTCGATAGTGGCAAGGTTGAGAAACCTCAGGTCTTAGCCATTGTCATTTGTCACTTGCACCATTACAAAGTCACCTGCATGGGGCTACTCTTTCTGCTGGATTCTGTTTTTCACAGAGCAGTGTCAGTGTACTTTACAAAATGTATTTCAAATCATGTCAGTTTCTTTACTTAAAACCTTCTGATGGCTTTCACTAGATTTAACATGAAGCCCAAGCCCTTTCCCCTGACCTTGTAGTCCTCTGCCTGCCGTTACATGTGTACACATGAAGACACTTGAAACCTCCCCACCTTCTCCTTGAATACTTTGGCCACATCGGCTGCCAAACCTGTTGTACCAATAACTCTTTGCCCAGAGTACTTGCGCCCCGGTTTTTGCATGGCTGTTCTTACTGTTCAGAGTTCTTCTCAAATAATCCCTCACATTCCTTGGTCGTTTTGCTTAAACTACGCTCTCCTTCCTGTCCTCTTGCTCAGCTACCCTCTTCCTGCTGTATGCTTCTTCACAGTCCTTCATCTGTTTCTTGTCTGTCTTAAACACTGCACTGGAACATACAAGGCTCATGAGAGCAAAACCGATCATCTGCCATACAGGAAGGACCAGAATGAATGTATTGTCAAATTATAAGAGTATTTTACTGTTGTGGCCAAATACATTAAAATGGGATAGGATTTGTCCACAAGGAAGAAGAAGTGGGAGAGTCACCACATGCCCTTTGATGACTTCCCTGTGTACCAGGCACTGTGTTGGGCACTTGTGGATGTTGGCTCTGGGCTCCCTACCAGCCCTGTGATGAGACCTGCTTTAACCTGTATTGTGGCCATAACACAATGGCCCTCACGTTCCTCCCAGGGCCCCCTGAACAAATTGGGGAGCAAATTGATGTGATGTTTCTACTCTCCATGGGATTATTTTATGATCCAAAAGCAACTTGGAGAGGTTAAGTACCTCACCTAGACCATGATCGGCAAAAGGCAGTGTCAGGATTCACATCTAGTTCTTTATTACTCCAGTCCTTTTTCTGTACTTCCTCCTTAAATCTTCATGGTTCCTGGGAAACCATGTGACTCATGTCTTTCCTTCTAGCAGGCTTAGTTGACTTTCACTTTTTGAGATGACAGCTGCATTTGTCACTCCAGGGGCAGTATTTTTTGGACTCGGTCCTGTCCAGTGACAGGTGCTGAGTTTGCTTCATTTTGTAGTGAGTGTCGTCTTAATGTAAAAACCCCACAGTATGTGAATATAGTCTAGGCTTTTGGATGTTTTTTATTGTTGGCTAAATACATTCTGAAAATCTGTAACTATGTGTAAAACATGTACCATGTATAATGTACCGTGTTACATGTATCATGCTTTTATATTTTATGTGAGAATGAACCAGAACATATTTTGTGTAAGACTTTGAGCCCTTGGGACGGAAGTCAGAGAGTCCCTTGTGTTTCTGGGCATTGGCCTCTGGTGAGTCCCCATGAACCCACCGAAGGGATGTCCTTTGGATATGTGCTGCTTTAAGTTCAAAAGGAGGCCCGAGTAGCTTGGATTTGTATCTGTGCACCTTGCATTCCTTACCTGGCTTGCTGAGAGTCTTGTGGAAACCTGAGTGATTGTCTCTTTCCTTGTCCTCTCTGGCTCCTGGATATCAGACTCTCTTGAGGCACCAGAGAGGATAAAAGCCAGAGAGGCCAGGAGAGCAGACTCTTCCAGCATCAGTGTGTTCTGGACATTGTGAGCTAAGGGTTGCTTCCTGCTTCCTGCCCTCTTGTTTCTGTCCACTCATTACCTTTACATGTTTTGGGGCTTTTTTTTTTTTCTGGTTGTTTTGTTTGTTTGTGTTTTCATTTTCTAGCAGCTTGTCAGAGGAATGATATGCACTTACCAACTCAGCTTTAGACAGCTTTTTATAGACAAGACCAACAAATTTACCAGTCAGGGAACAAAGTGAGAGAAAAATGAAGAACAATATTAGAAAAGAACCCTTTGGGAAGCTGCACAAAAATGTTATATTAAAATCGATACCAGGGCTTGACCTTTTGTGGTACTGTGTATTTTAAATCCTCGTATTGATTCTCTTTTAATAACATGTTTATTCTAGTTTACTGACATAAGCCTAGGGAGAATACAAAAAGAAAAGATCAAGTTCCTTATTATGGTGGTCATTTAAATGTGTCTCAGGCATTTTTTATGGCTGGTGTGATTTGTATATCTTTAACATATTCTCATGCATTGTCAGGCTTCAAGATGCTGTGATGGTGGCGAAGTAAATTTTTATTTTTGCTGAAAATACTCTTGGCCTTGCTGTGGCAGAAAGGTGCACTTCTTTCCCTTACCACCACATTTGATTTTTTTTTCTTTTCTGCATGTATGTAGAAGACAGAAAAGTCTCATATTGATTGACTTTTTTCCTTCCCAGCCCTGAAAACCATCGATAGTTTAGTTGGCTGAGTCGGGACATTTGGTGACAGTTCTATGCATGAAGACAGCTGTCTTTTACTGTGTAACTAATGACAAAGTGCTGAAGAATAGGAAATCTCATACCTGACCCCTTTGATCATTCACTCTTGTAATTTCACAAACAGCAGTGTTTATTTTGACCGAATGGGGCCATGCACGTTTCACGTAGGAAGGCCGCCGCCATAGTACGTTGTCTAGTCATGAGTTGGGGCACTGTGCTCATCTCCTCTGTCTTCTCCCATTAGGAAGAAAACAGAATTAATTTTCTTTTCAGATGATTTCCCCCAACATACAGATATTAAGAGCTATCCAGAGCAACAGGAAGGACTTCAGAGATACCTGGAAAGGTTATCCTGTAAATGGCAAATTAGATGAGTTTCAACCTGTGGAACATCAAGTTAATGGGCTTGGGGAGAAATGAGGATGCTGGGATCTAATTCGTGGTTTTAATATAATAGCTCTGTTGTTTATGGGACATTTGATATCACATGTCGAGAAGCCAGACAGTAGTTCCAGGAAGGCTGTAATGAATTAGAGGACATTTTGAAAGGGCAAGTGAATTAATCAAGAGGCTAGAGAATCAGAAGGCTGGGATATGTGTCTTGTAGCACGGGAGGCTTAGCAGACATGTCGCAGCTTCCCTGAGGGGATCCAGATAGCAGCCAGTCTCTCTCTGTCCTTCAGACTTTAAATACTGGAGGGCCTGGAGTTAGCAGCAGTGGCGATACGCTGCCTTTCTGTCCACTGCCACTGGTGGGCCAGGTGTTCGGTAAGGAACTGGATCCTGGGTGCTAACTCTGCTTAGGAGGGGCTCAAAGGGGAAGTGTCAGAAAAGCTGGCTTGAAAGTAAAGGCAAAGTTCAAATAAAAACCAAGGTTTAAAACTGTCCAGCAGACTGGGCTTGGTGGCTCAGCTTGTAATCCCAGCACTTTGGGAGGCCAAGGTGAGTGGATTGCCTGAGCCCACGCGTTTGAGACCAGCTTGGACAACTTGGCGAGACCTCGTCTCTACAATAAATCAGAAATTAGTTGGGCATGGTATCATGTGCCTGTAGTTCCAGCTATTTGGAAGGCTGAGGTGGAAGAATTGCCGGAGCCCAGCAGGTTGATGCTGGGGTGGCTCTGAGAGTGCCTCTACACTCCAGCCTGGACGACAGAGTGAGACTCCAGCTCAAAAAACAAAAATAAAGATTATTGTATTATCAGTTTTTGTATTCTTAAAAGAAATAAAAAAAAAACACAACAACTGTCTAGCATAGAGATAGATGAACTAATCCATTGTGGACACTGAATTATGATATATGTCCAAAAAGACCGAGAACAATGAGACAAGACAGAAGACACTGGGACAATTGAGTGGGTGTCTTCTAGAGTCTGCCTGTGTTGGCCCCTTTCACCTTGTCCCATCATCAGTTCTGTGTTGTAACCTGGTCTACTTTTGTGTTTTATCATCATCCCACCCATCGGGTCTTTCTAGTACCCAAGAGTATCTGTAGATCAAAGCAAAAATCACAAGGCACATGATATTAATAAAAAGTGTTTTTTTCTAAACAGTTATTTTTTTCTAAAAATAACATATGCTAATGAGAAAATTAGAAAAATGCAACTAAACAAAATGGAGAAAACAAAAGTCACCTGTAATCTCACTATTCACACAGAACCACTGTAAATAATTTTGATGCACAGGCACATACACATGGGGAAAAGATAACAGATGTACTATCATATTGTCCTTAATGTTTTTATGAGCTGCTTTATTTTTGCTCTTAAGACACATTAAGAACCTGTCTTCTCAGTATATATATAATTTCATGGTAGTTCACTATTAGATATTAAGACTTCCAAATAAATGGTTCAGAATGTTTCGCTGTTATGAACACTCTGCATTAAATCTCCTTATTATTAAATTTACACATTTTCAGTATTATTTCCTTAGGGTAAATTTCTAGAAGTGGAATGACGAGGTCAAAGGTTACATAAAATATTATTATTGTTAAATTGCCCTCAAGAAATTGTATTACTTAACTCACTACCAATATTAGTCCCTGTTTTTTTCTCACTACTGAAAATTTTAGGAACATAGTAGTATCACCAGTGTTGTGTTATGCCCATGTGACCATGTCTTATTATATTTATCTATTTGGCGAGTATTTTCATTAATGTTCGACGTGGTTTTTAGTGGGATGGAATAGTCTTTTTGTTTTTAGTGCTATGAAAGTTTAGGCGCTTAATAAAGACTAGCCAGATCATTTTGGGTTATTGTCAAGTCAATATTGTTTTAAAAATATGTAACTTTAATGATGTTTTCTTGTTAGCCATCTACAGATGTAAAATCTTGTCTTTGAGGCCTGTATATAGCTGAAGAGATACAATAAAAAAGCAATAGGTGAGATACAAAATATAACTGGTAACACTCCAATTTTCCTGGAGTGGACTCAGTATTTCTAAAGTTGCCACAGCAGATTTGGCCTAAATATGAGTTAGTTAACTGGTCAACCCCATGCATGCCTTATCTATGAAAGTATGATTGTGTCATATGATTGTGTCAGAAAAGAAATAAATCAACTTTGCGATACGTCCAGCTTTGTAACTAAAACAATGCCCTGTACATAGTAGGTGCTAAATAAATATTTGTTGAATATTGAATTTGCCCATTCTTTCATCTTTTGAGGAATAACATGGTGTTTGCTTTTTGCTTGTGACACATGAACAAAGGAAAATTAAATACATTTGAAAATTGAAATGAAAAATCTATGGGCAGTGAAATCAGCAACTGAATTTTAGGACTTAGAATGTTTATGGCTTACACTTTTGTCTGTTCTTGGTTTCTTTATACTGATTTGAATTTTAAATTCCTTGTTTTCCTTTTCTTTTTTTTTTTTTTTTGAGTTGGAGTCTCACTCTGTCGCCTAGACTGGAGTACAGTGGCCGCTCCCGGCCACCGCAGCTTTGATCTGCTGGGCTCTGGCAATCCTTCCGCCTCACCCTTCCGAGTAGCCGGAATTACAGGCGTGCGCTACCACATCCGGCTACTTTTTTGATTTTATTGTAGAGATGAGGTCTCGCCTGCCCAGGCGGGTCTCGAACCCACAGGTTCAGGTAATCCACTCACCTCAGCCTCCCAAAGGCGTGGGATTACAGGCTGAGCCACCGAGCCCGGCTTTCTTTTTTTATTATAAAGATGTAGGGTACAATTCAGGGTTGATTATGCAGGTATCCTCCCTCCCCTAGCAGTTTCCCTCAACTGCCAATCCCACCCCACCTCCCCTGACAGTTTCCCACTACTGCTAATCTCTTTCTTACAGTATTATAACAGTTCAAGTTCTGCTTATGAGTGAGAACATACAGTACTCTGTTCTTTGTGTCTGTGATAGATCACTGAGTATGATAGGTTTTAAATCCATCCAAATTGCTGTGAAGTCCATATGTTTGTCCTTCTTTATGGCTGCATAATATTCTATTGTGTATATGTACCACATTTTAAAAATCCAGTCCAGCTTCGATGGGCATCATGGTTGGTTCTGTGTTTTTGCTATTGTGAATAGAGCTGCAACAAACATGTGTGTACAGGTATCTTTTGTAGAATGATTTGTGTTTCTCCGGGTATATTCCCAATAGAGGAATTGCTGGGTCATATGTAAGGTCAATTAGTAGTTCTTTCAGAAATCGCTACACTGTCTTCCAAAGAGGTTGCACTAGTTTGCATTCCCACCAGCAGGGTAGAAGCGTTCCTTTTTCTCCGCATCCTCGCCAGCATCTGTTGTTTTATTAATGATGGCCATTCTTACA
>NW_007245664.1:0-99989 GCF_000164805.1 Carlito syrichta | reverse complement strand
GAGTGAGGCTGAGCACTTTTTCATATGTCTGTTGGCTGCCTGTATATCTTCTTTTGAGAAATGTCTATTCATGTCTTTTGCCCACTTTTTAATGGGGCTGTTTATTTTTTTCCTTTTGGCTCTTTTGAGTTCCTTGTAGATCCTAGATGTTAGGCCTTTGTCAGATATACAGTTGGCAAATATTTTTTCCCATTCGGTGGGCTGTCTCCCTGCTCTCTTGATGGTTTCTTTTGCTTTGCAGAAGCTCGTTAGTTTGATGAGGTTCCACTTGTTCTATCTTATTTCTTAAGGTATGGGCATTTAGGGTTCTGAATTAGGAATTGGTTGCCAGTTGCAATTTCCATAAGGGTGTCTCCTGCGTTTTCTAAAATTCTTATAGTTTGAGGTTTTACATTTAGGTCTTTGATCCATTTAGAGTTGATTTTTGTGTATGGTGATGGGGGGTCCTGTTTCAATCTTCTGCTTGTGGTCAGCCAGTTTTCCCAGCACCATTTACTGAATAGATTTTCCTCTCCCCAGTGGTTATTGTTGGAGGCTTTGTCAAAGATGAGTTGGTTTAGAAATTGAGGCTTTGCTTCCGGAATCTCTGTCCTGTTCCATTGGTTTATATGGCTGTCCTTGTACCGATACAAGGCTGTTTTGATTACTGTAGCCTTATAGTAAAGTTTGAAGTCTGGAAGTGTGATACCTCCTGCTTTGTTTCTTCTGCGAAGAATTGTTTTGGCTATTCGTGGTCGCTTATGAATTTCTGTATTGTCACTTTCAGGTCTGAGAAGAATGATGTTGGTAACTTAATGGGTATTGTGTTAAATCTGTGGATTGTCTTGGGTAGGATGGATATCTTAACAATGTTGATTCTTCCTATCCATGAGCATGGAATATTTTTCCATTTGTTTGTGTCTCCTTGGATTTCTTTTAGCAGTGTTTTGTAGTTTTCATTGTAAAGGTCTTTCGCTTTTCTGGTTAGGAAGATGCTGAGGTATTTCGTTTTTTGTGTGGCTGTTGTGGATGGGATTGTGTTTTTAATTTGGAGCTCTACCTGCTTGTTGTTGGTGTATAGGAATGCAAATGTCTTTTGCACATTTATTTTGTAATCTGAGACTTTGCCAGTGTCCTTTATCAGTGCAAGCAGGTTTTTGACAGATTCTCTTAGATTTTCAAGGTGTAGGATCATATTGTCAGCAAAGAGGGATAACTTCCTCCTTTCCTATTTGGATACCCCTGAGTTCTTTCTCTTGTCTAATTGCTCTAGCTAGAACTTCTAACACAATGTTGAGGGGTGAGAGTGAGCTGAGAGTGAGAGTGGTCTGCCTTGTCTTGTTCCAGTTTTCAGGGGAAATATTTCCAGTTTCTGCCCATTCAGCAATGTGCAAGCTGTGAATTTATCGTAAATGGCACTTACTATTTTTGAGATATGTTCCTCTGTACCTAGGTGTTTGAGGGTTTTTATCAAGAAGGGATGCTAGATTTTATCAGAAGCTGTTTCTGCGTCTAATGATATAATCATGTAGTTCTTGTTTTTACATCTGTTGATGCATTTAATTACATTTATGGTCTTGCGAATGTTGAACTAGCCCTACATCCTGGGGATGAAGCCTGCATGTCATGGTGAATGGTTTTTGAGATGTGTTTTTGGATCCTATTTGCTAGCACCTTGTTGAGGATTTTTGCATCTATGTTCAAAGGGATATTGGCCTGTAGTTCTCTTTTTTTGTTGAATCTTTACCCGGTTTAGGTATCAGTGTGATGTTAGTTTTGTAAAGTGATTTGGGAAGAATTCCATCTTTCTCAATTGCCTGGAATACTTTCAATAGGATTGGTATCAACTCCTCCTTGTATATTTTGCAGAATTCTGCTGGAAAGCCATCCGATCCCCGGCTTTTTTTGTAGGTAGTTTTCATATGACAGAGTCAATTTCCTGGGTTGTTATTGGTCTATTTAGTATCTCAGTGTCTTCTTGTTTCAACCTGGGGAGGTTGTGTAATGTCAGAAAGTACTCCATTTCATTTAGGTTATCAAGTTTGTTTCCATGCAGGTGTACACGGTAATCTCTGATAATCTTTTGTATTTCTTCGGGGTCAGTTGTGATTTGATCTTTGATCTTTTGTGTTTCTGATTGTGTTTATTTGGGCTTTTTCTCTCTTTTTCTTGGTCATTCTGGCTAAGGATCCATCAATCTTGTTAATTCTTTCAAAGAACCAGCTTTTTGTTTTTTGGATGTTTTCTATAATATTTTTGTCCTCTATGTCTCGTATTTGGGCTCTTATTTTGGTGATTTGGTTTCTTCCACTAAAGTTGCAGTTTTGGTGGTCTTCTCTTTCCAGCTCCCTTAGGTGATTTGTTAGGCTCTCCACTTGTGATGTTTTCTTTCTTTCTTTTTTTTTTTTTTTTGAGTTGGAGTCTCACTCTGTCGCCCACACTGGGTGCAGTGGCTGCTCCCAGCCACCGCAGCCTCGATCTACTGGGCTCCGGCGATCCTTCTGCCTCAGCCTTCCAAGTAGCTGGAACTACAGGCACGCACTACCACGCCCAGCTAATTTTTTGATTTATTGTAGAGATGAGGTCTCGCCAAGTTGCCCAGGCGGGTCTCGAACCAACGAGCTCAGGCAATCCACTCACCTCAGCCTCCTAAAGCGTGGGATTACAGACTGAGCCACCAAGCCTGGCTGTGATGTTTTCTTGATGTATGCTTGTAGAGATTTAAATTCCTCTCTTAGAACTGTTTTCTTGGCATCCCAGAGGTTTTGGTAAGATGTTTCTCCATTTTCATTTGTTTCCAGGAATCTTTTAATTTCTGTTTTGATTTCAGCGTTGACCCAGTAGTTGTTCAGCATCATATTGTTTAGTGTCCATGTCTTTGTGGACTTTGGGAAAATTTTGTTGGTATTGATGTTTATTTTTATTCCACTGTGTCTGAGAATGTTCATGGCAAGATTTCAACCTTATGGAATTTGTTTATGCCTGATTTATGGGCAAGGATGTGATCGATCTTGGAGTACGTTCTATGTGGTGAAGAGTAGAATGTATATTACATGGTTGTTGGGTGGAATAATCTGTAGGTATCTATTAAGTCTATTTGGTGGATGTCAAGTTTAGGTTCTGGATCTCTTTGTTGATTTTTTGCCTCAGTGATCTATCTAGGACTGTTAGTGGGGCATTCAAGTCTCCTGCTGTAATAGTGTTAGAGTCAGTATCTTTTTTTAGTTTACTTAGTAGTTGCTTTAAAAATTGTGGGTCTCCTGTGTGGGTGCATATATGCTTAGGATGGATATTTCTAGTTGATGGGTTGAACCTTTTATCATTATGTAGTGTCCTTTTGTATCTTTTTAAATTTTTGATAGCTTAAAGGTTGTTTTTTCTGATATTAAGATCGCAGCTCCTGCCTTTTTTGTGATCCATTTGCCTTGAAACTTGTTTTCCATCCTTTAACTTAGAATCTGTTTGTGTCCCTTGAATTGAGATGAGTCTCCTGGATGCAGCAAATAATTGGGTCATGATTTCTTATGGTTTGCCATTCTGTGTCTTTTCAGTGTTGCATTTAGTCCATTCACATTCAGGCTGATTATTCAAATGTGATTGTTTATCCCTGTGATGAGGTTCTTACAAAGTTTTTTCTTTGCTTGTTTCCTTTTGGTTTTGGGGTTGATGTATATGTGTGTTTTCAAGTTTCTTGTTGTGCTGTATTCTCTGTTGATTCTGTGCTCTGCTGTTCTCTTGGGAAGTGTGTGGTCATTCTTTTTTTTCTTTCTTCTGTGCTTAATACCTTTTTAAGTGTCTCCTGTAGAGGTCTGGAAACTGCATAATCTCTTAGTGATTGGATGTTTGGGAAGGATTTTAATTCTCCATCACTGATGAAGCCGAACTTGGCTGATAGGAAATTCTTGGTTGAAATTGTTTATCTTTGTGAACTTTGAATATAGGGCTCCAGTCCCTTCTTGGTTATAGTGTTTCTGCTGATAGGTCTGATGCTATTCTGATTGGTTTTCCCCAGTAGGTAGTCTGACCTTTCTCTCTTGCTGCCTTTAATATTTTTTGCCTACTTTGTGTAGGTGAATTACTATGTGTCTATGGGTTAGTCTTCCCATTTGATGTCTTGTGGGGGTTCTCTGTATCTCTTGTGCTTGGTTGGTCACCTCTCTGGTGAGATGGGGAAAGTTTTCTTGGATTACCTCCTGGAATACTTGCTCCAAGTTGTTCTCCATTTCCTTTTCTTCTTCTAGAATACCAGTCAGGTGTAGGTTTGGCCTTTTGATATAATTGCACATCTCTTGAAGGTTTTGTTCTTTCTTTCCGAGACAGATCAGGTTAATTCCAAGTCTGGTCTTCAAGTTTTGAGATTCTTTCTTCAGCTAGATTAATTCTGCTTTCTGTGCTTGTCATCTTGTTATTTATTTCCTTGATGAAATTTTTTTATTACCAAAATCTCTGTTACAAGTTCTATTAGTGTTGTATCTTGTCTTTCTTGAGTCTTATTCACTCTTTTAATCCATTCCCTAATTCCTGTAGTATTCTGGGACCAGTCGTTGGTGACTTCCATTGTTTGGGCACCAAGTTCTGATTTTTCAGGAGTTTTGTCTTTGGTACACTTGAAATTGCCTGTGGTCTTCCTTTATTTGTTTGTTCATTTGTGGCAGATCTCTTGTTTTCTCTTTAGTTCTGTTATTCGGTGTCAGTGGGAGAGGCTTCCCCTTCTGCTGTTTTCTTGTTCCTCTATTTTTCCCTGATCCTGGCTCTGGATTTGCTGTATTTTGAAATAGGACAGTAGATGGGAAGCTTTGCTGCCTCTTGTAGGTTTTGAAATTCGAATAAAGTTGGGGATGGGGCGCTAGGATTCAGAAGCTGCTTGCAAATTACAGTGTTCATTTATTGTGGTATGCGTTCCCTAAGACCCACTCCCCACCACCACTCTATATGATGATGCAAAGCAGAAACCAATGCAAAAAGCAATTGAACACACACACACACACACACACACACACACACACACACACACACACACCAAACTATAATAACAACAAAGTGAAACAAAAACAACAATAGCAACAAAAAAACCAAGAAAACTAAACACACACACACAAAGACAAACAAAGACTGGAAAAAAAAAAGGAACTCAGATCGAACCTTCACATATATTGACACACACTTTAAACTATAAAAAATGAAAATAAAAAGCCCAGAGGACAAAAGAATAAAAAGAAACCAACAACAACAGCAAAATTGAAAGATGAACACTCATTCATTCACATACACACATAAACAGAAAACAACAAATAAAAGAAGAAAGAAACAGAAAAAGAAAAGAAAAAAACTTGGGGGGGATGCAGATCAAACCTGACATACACATTCATGCTCAAAGGAAAATATATTTGAGAAATAGATGAACAAACAGTCAAAAAATTTTAAATAATTAAAAGCAAATTAAAAAAGGAAAAAAACCCTATCCTCTTGTGGCAGGCTTTGTAATTGTTCCTCTATTCAGTCTCTCCTGCAGAGCCACCTCTTTCACTCTTTCCTCAGTGTTTGGAGCAGGGAAGGAGGAGGGGAAGTGGAGGTCAGTGGGGCTACAGTCCTCCCCTCCCACTCTGGTATGGCCTGGAAGATCTCCTCCAGTGGGGAGGTATGGGATTGTGTCTTCCCCAGGTATATACTCGCCGGGGGTGCCCCAGCCAGGCCTATCCTGGAATGGACTTCTATTATGACTGATGTCTAAGCTCCGCCTGGGTTTGTCCCTCTCAGGCATGGCGTAGCTATGTGGGTCTGATGTTTAGAGGATTGCTGGGGAGGGAGAGGGTTTGGGTTAGCCCCAGACTCACCTCTTATCTCTTTGGAGTCCTTCCTCTTTCTTTTCTGGCCACATACTTTGTCCCATGACTGGATCAGGGTAGGAGGTGGGCCACCTGAAACAGTCCTCCTCAGATCCCTCTAAAGTTTGTGCTTTCAGGATATTCCCTCTGGTTCATGATCAATCCCTGAGTAGTTGATCTGCCAGTCACAGAGATTTGGTCTATGCCTCTGTGGTGAGCAAGTCAAAGCACTTTCCTGCTCTGCCTTAAAGATGGTGGTGGGGTGCCTCTTGTCCTCTTCCATGGGACTTTGCCTCTGGGCTCCTTCTGCAGCCCCTGCTGCCAGTGTCCTTCCAGGCACTAAAGTGGTAAGGCAAAACCTGGAGCTGGCAGTCTCCTGCTGTGATGGTGAGGCAGAGCCTGGGGCAATGGTCTCTCCGCAGCTTCTTCACAGGAAAACTTTTGTCTGTTTTTTAAAAAAATGGCACTCTGTTTCTGTGATTGGGAAGAGCCAGGGATTAAGCAGAGAAGCTGTAGCACTAGTTGTTGCACCAGGGGCCTGGCCACTTGCTCACGAGCCCCTACTTAGACAGTCTCTCCTAGCATTTTCTTCCCTGGAAGGGTTTTGTTGATTTTAAAAAAAAGAAAAAAGAAAATGGCACTTACCTTCTGCATCCTGGGAATTGCTAGGGTCCAAGCCCAGCAGCTGTGGCATCAGCCACTGCACCAGGAGAGCCCTGGCTGCTAGCTCCCTAGCCCTCAGTCAGTCAGCCCACTCACACGCCCACTTGCTCACCAGCATGTACACAAAATTTTCCATACACTCACAGCGGGACTCGCATAGTCTGACTGGCTCAGCTGCCATCTTCCCGACCTCCCCTAAATTCCTTTTTTAATTAGCACAGTTTTTTCTATTAGTGTTGATCTTATTATTTTGAAAACATAAGTAAATATTTTTCTTGATTTTTTTTTCTTGATTCCAAACTATTAGCAGATGCAGAATTTTAGCTCATTGTTCAGGTCCACCCTATAGAGATACATGCAGCCCACCCATAGACCACATAATGCTGGTTTCATGTAATGAACACAGAGATAGCATTTTAGAGATGGAAGAGGTTGTGATGCTCTTTAAAAATGTTAGCAAAAGTAATCTGGAATTGGAAGCCAGAAGACGGCCCTGGTCCTGCTGTGTCTACTTATTCTTGGAGCATGGGCAAATCCGTTTCCTTGAGCTTGGCTTTCTTATGTTTAAGAGTGTATGTAATTCCAAAACACAAAATACTACTTGCATCCTCCAGTTTTCTTGTAAAGATCAAATCATATATTGAAATTGCATTGAGCCTGTCAACTCTTATGATGATGCTACTTTTTTTTTTGCTGAGTTCGGGTTTTGCTTTGTCACCCAGGCTGGAGTATGGTGGCATGATAACCAATCACCGCAGCCTCGACCTCCTGGGCTCGGGTGATCCTTCCATCTCATTCTCCTGAGTAGGTGGGACTATAGGTACATGCCACCATGTCCACCTCTTTTTTGTTGTTGTTTTTTGTAGAAACAAGATCTTTTTATGTTGCCTAGGCTGGTCCCGAACTCCTGGACTCAAATAATCCTTTCACCTCAGCCTCCCAAAGTGCTAGGGTTATAGGCATGAGCCACCACACCTGGCCTAATACTATTTTAAATAACAACAAAAATAAGAATAATCCCTGCTACCACAACTACTCCTACTCTATTAGTCTCTTGAATAAACTCTCTCATTATTGGAAACACGACAGTGGAGGTTTGATATACACGTTATCCTCCAAGCACACATTTCCGTTTGCTGTGTCAGCGATCAACACTCCACAGAGCACTGAGCCTAAATTGGAAGTACCTGCATCTGACAGTTTATTTCACTATGTAGTAGTGTGCTGTTTTGAAGAAAGGCTCACCTGCCCCACCCTTTGCATGCTCTGGCCCACTTCACGTTGTCTTTCTCCTCATCTCTCACCTACCAGTGAATTGTCCCAGTGTCCTGTCATTCATTCTCACGCTTTCTTTGGACATATGTCATGACTCAGTTTCAACTGTGGGGCAAGTTAACCTACCTCTAGGCTGGGCAGTGTCAGATCCTGGTTTTATATGAATTTTGCCTTTACTTGGAAGCTAGCTTTTGACATTCCCTTTTGCTTTCATGTCCCACCTTTGTGTCAGGCATACCTCCCATGAACACTGAAGCTACTCCAGTGTTCTCCAAGGATAGAGTGATGTGTGGAAAAATGGGTGGATCTGCTTTTTAATGGTTCTTCCCCAACAGTACATTCATTTTCGTATTAAATCTTTACAATATCTTTTAAATCCAAGAATCTCAGGGCTGACTTTCTAATGGAAATTATTTTCATCAGGACTCTGCAACAATCTCCAAGTTTTTAAAAGGGCTAATGTTAGGATTAAGTTGATGTATGAAGGTGATGTTTATGTCCCTGCTTAATCTGTTTTTCTCTAAGCAGGTATGTTTGTATTGGTAGAACAGGTGGGCTGGGGAGTAGCCAGTCAAAGGTGCCAGGCCACTTTGGGCAAGAGCTTGAGTTGAAGCACTGAGCAAGTGTAACACAGCAGGCCATGTACATTTGAATGTGACAGCTGAGAACTGCAGTGTGGTGCCATGGTAAGGAAGGAAGCGAAATTGGTCTTCACAGCCAATGGTGCCTTTCTACTGTCATATATGAAGGGCAGCGACAGAATTGTCATTTCTTCATTTCTCCATTTTGAGTCATGTGAAGTCTTTAGTTTTGTGTGTTTCACACAGATACAAACAAAGGCTTGATTGTGGTTCTTGTAATTCTTAACTTTACTTTTAGAAACCGATGATCTAGCTTGTCTTCTCAGGGGGCTGACCCAAACCCATTAACAAATGGTTAATTTACCATTTGAAGCCCATTTTTGAAAGCAAGCAGGCCCCTCGCTTTTCAACAGCATGTTTGTCAACTCTGTTCTTTGTTAGTCCTGAGGGAATTTTTAAGAAACTCCCAATAGTGGACATGTTATGTTCTCCTAGCCTGACTTCTACAAATCGTGTTGCATGTTGTGTGTGAAACATGTATTTTACCTGGGGTCCTGCCTTCTGGTGTTCATCTCAATTAATTACACATACATGTATTATGTATATGTATATGGATCCTTAATGCTTTTAGGGTTTATTTTTTTGTAAACTATCTGGATTGACCTCATTTGCTGCTTGCATCTTTTCCCACACCATTTCCTTCCCTATAAACATAGGTACATACTGTAACTCCTAGAAATTCAAATACATGCTTTGTTTTTTAATCACTTGGGCATTTCATTTCACCCTGGAAGCCGTAATGAAACCGCGTAACAACGTCACTCATTTCATTTTTACTCTTGCTCAATTGCTGTTTAAACGAATGGAAAGTTAATATCATGGCAACACTTACCGCTGATATGAATGTATTGTATATGAAGGTTTCAGCAGGCGAACATTATTGTGTGACATTAAATAGAAGAGCAATTTTAGGAAGAGTTTATAGATATTTGAAAAGAAAAAGAATTTGTAAATGTGTCCTTATTTAAATAGTACTCCCATTCTGAGTTAATTCTATTAAGACAAGCTAAAAACGAATTAGAAATTGAAACTGTGTTGTTGCCACTAATCATCTTTTTTTTGTAGTGCTTACCTTCATCCAGGCTATCTATTTGTAAAGAATGCTCCTTGTGAACTGTTATATACCAGAAAAAAAGTTACTTTAGTACTAGGAAAGCCTAATGCTTGTGGATTTCCACCATTAGCGAACCTCCCTAAATGATCAAATAGTAAAACTGTTATGACCCGAGTAACGCTCAGGGGCTAACCCTTGTCACGAAAAAATTGAGAAGCAGGAAAACTGGTAGAAAGAAGTTTATTTCTGATTTCAAATCCTGGGAGCAGAACTGAACTCCTGACCTTTCTAAAATGGTTCTGCTCACCCTTCAGGCTTTACAGTCCACTTTTGTAAGTTCAGGGTAGCCGGTACCTATATATTGACTACTTGATTAGCAGAGCATTGTATAGAACTTAAGTCACAGCCGTATTTTGTCAATAATAATAGTTATGGTCCACACTTCCTGGTGCCAGTTACCAGAGGTATCTCACAGGTTTTATCAATAACACCAGGCAGAGGTATTAATCAAGCTTGCCATAGAGCAAAGTGAGTTAAGAGGGCCTAAGCATCATACATTACTACATGTTGTTATACGCAAAAGTTATACAAATCATAAGACTTACGATTACTTTGATACTATATTATTCAATCCTGTGACTACTAAGAGAGGATAGTAAATGGGAATTTACATCTCTCAGTTAATTGGGCACAGTCTGCAGGGAAGTTAAAGATTCTTTGAAGTTACTTAGTGGGAGTGCATCGGTGATAAGGGGAAGCGCACCATTTGTTAACTCTCAGGAATGTGGGCATGTGCAGGAGCACTTAAACACTTGCTGTGCCCTTCTCTAGGGGCTGTGGAAATATGGACAGACCATAGTGGGTCTTTATATCAGATCCACCTAAATTATGAGGGGGGAGAAACAGGGAATAAAAGGATTTTATCTTTTGGAGTTGGATTCTGATTTGATCTCGTAGTACTAATCTGTGATCTTTTAGTACTGTCTTTGAGTAAAGATAGTTTTAAGTAGGTGATTTACCTGTCTTGACGTTGGCTTAATAAGAATGTCTACCTCATAAGCTTGTTTTCAAATGAAGGTTAAATAAGATAACATGTATAAAGTGCCTGGCACATATTAAACTTTCAGTACAAAATATTAATTCTTACAGAGAACTCTTTCTTTGAAGGGAAGAACAGTAGAGTGTGATGGTTGGGATGGGGTCTCAGAAATCAGACTTCTTGGGTTTGAATTCCAGCTTTTTGGGTTATTAGTTCTGGGACCACATCGTAGATTGCTTACCTTTTTGAGGGGTCAGATGCCTCGTCTGTAAGATGGAGGATAATGCTAATACTCACCTCAGGACCACTATCAGGGTTGTTTTGATCAAATGGCCCACTCCAGGTGAAGTCCTTAGAACTGCACAGACACTCACGAATCATAGTCAGTGCTCCATCTGCATCCACTTGGTTCAGAGAAGGGTTTCCTTGTTGAGTAAAGTGAAAAACCTCTGTCTCCTTTCGTGTGCCCCTTCTCATTCTCTCTTGCCTATCTAAGTCTAAGACGTGCAGGCAAGCTCTTTTTGATGAAAATGTGGGCAGAACTAAGCTGAATGACACTAGATGAGCCCCTTCTGCCTTGCTGGAGCTGGTGATTGTCTTTCCCTAAGGCTGTGCCATGTCTAGTTCCAAAAGTGCTTAGTGGGGGAAATAAGATTTGGCAGTTTTTCTTAGTAGATTTAAAAGTAATTTTTAAAAATTATCAACTTGGTTTTTAGTTTGAAGAATATTCCTTTGAGTAAAAATAGTTTTAAAGCTGATGTTGGTGCTAAATGGTCAATTCTTGAGTATGGGGTGTTTCCTTTTTGCTTGCTCAGGAAATCACTTTCAGTGGCGTGGCTCTTAAAGCCCAGGGGCCCCCACCAATGGAATTTTGCTTGTTCCATGAGAGAAAGGGGTAGAATTGTGTTTGACTTTTTAAAAGACTCTCTGAAAGGGGATCCAGGTGGTTAGCGCTAGCCAGCCGGATCTGCTAGTGGAGTTGAAGCCCCGAGGAGAAGATAACAGTGACTTTGTACACACATGTAGGTTCAGAAATTCTCACTTCTGTGCTGAAGGCAAGCACATGTAAGGACGAGGCATGAACAGCAGGCTCAGTACACGTGGGTCTTGCAGAAAGAAATTGAGTCATTTTTGGTGCGGTAGATGCCATCAAAAGCTAAACCTTGAAGAAGGTCTTAGAAGTTAACAGTGCAACGGCTCTATGCCAAGAGATGAGAACTAAGAGAGTCATTTATTGTGCACTTCTGTATTGCTTTGAACTTTAGGAAGAAAAATGCCAAACTTACACCTGGAGATGACTGTGATACTTACTGCAGCCCTGTGCTGTCCTGCAGCCACAGGTGACTATAGAGTATGGTTGGTCTGAATTAGATATGCTCTAAATAAAATACCAGATTTCAAAGACTGAGGAAGAATGAACATTTGGGATATAAAATCTAATTTATTGTATTGATTACATGTTGAAATGATAATATTTTGGATGTATTGGACTAAGTAAAATATGTTGTTAAAATTAAATTGACCTAATTCTTTTTTACTTTTGCAATGTGGCTTCTAAATGTAGTTGGCATTCTGTTTCTGTTAGTCAGTATTGCCCTAACATGTTTTATTTAAACTAAGACAATTGCACAAAAATGGCAATATCACAGACATGAAGCAAAGCTAAAGCCCAGTACCCATCTCACTCTCCTGGCACTCTCCCTAACAGTTTTCATGAATTCTTCCTGTCATTTTTCTAAGTATTCTGTTCTTCCCTTAAGGATATTATAAATTAGAGAATAATCATACAAACAACTGTAATTTAATAGAGATTTGTGGATTGGGGTATGTAAAAAAGTTCCAAATGAACATCTGTATGTCTTTTTGTCTTAGTTACATCCAGAAAAGTCTAATTACTGAATCTGTGCACCTTTAAAGAGACCTCACTGTTACCTGCTAGGAACATCAGAACTGGTGCTTAGGATGAAATAATTAATTTTCATTGAATTTGTAGCATCAATTCTTTTAAATGGTTTAACAGAAGAAACTGACTCTCACTGACTGTAGTAGTAATTAAGATCTCATACCAAATGAAGAGTATTACCTATCATTGGCAAATGTTTTAAGTTTTCTGCAGTATAAGTTTTTAAGAAGTTTTCTGTCTCTTTTTGAAATAATTGTTGATATGATTGCTGAGCTGGTAAACATGGGATAGAATGAATTCAACTAATTTCATTATATAAATGTCATGATATAAAGAAAGGAATTATAGTTGGTGGTAGAATCAGTCTGATTTTGCAATAAACAGAATGCCTTGTACACTGTTCTAAGCACGATAAATGCTCCATAAATACTTTATCAACACTTAAGACATGTTATATTAAATTGAATGATAGAGCATTGACTATCACTGACAATTGCATCTTTTTCCAAATTAAGATACTTTGAAAACTATCAAAAATGACATGATGAAAGTTTAGACAATAGAGAGAACATATTTTACCCATATATTTGCACTGAATTTTCTTCCTTTATTGTAGAAACGAAATGTGGCAATATAGAAATTGTCATTGCCTGTTGGTTTTAATGATAACAAACACAATGAAAATTTAAGTAAAGGGCTTTGTGTAGCGCTTTCCTGGAACATTGTAGGTATTCACTAAACATTATATAGATTTTCTTTGTCTGCTCACACTGGTATAATGCTAGAGCTTAACGGCATCATTTGATCTGATTCTACAACAGTCATTTACCATCTTCATGTAAGAAACCCAATGGCTCGGAGAGGTTTATGTTGATAAACTCAATGTATGGCAGAGTAGAGTCTTCAACCCAGGTATGCAAACTCCTGGTTATATCTTAGTGATTATTGAAATGGCTGTTGTAAACTAGAAATGCAGATACATATTGGAAATTGGGCCTTATAGTCATCCTTTGGATAGTGTTTTGTTTTTAAATCACAGTAATAACATTTCAGTTAGGAGTACTTGTACTCCTTGTACTTGATCTTGTTGCCTCCTTATGCTCATTTTTAAGATGCAGGATTGTTTGCTAATGAGGTGAGTCTAAATATGTGTGCAGATTAGCTGTTTTTTGGGTTTGATTGACACACTGCACCAACTTTGCTGTAATACTTTAGATTAAGTACATCGCCCTCATAGAAGATATGGAGACAAGTCATTGTTTGATCTGAACTTGTTACTGTATTACAGTTTCACACATTTTTACAAAGAAGAATAATCAAAATGACATGTTGATCCAACTGGCAGAGTTGATTCCTAAATGTATGTGAAGCTGCACTACCTGATCTTATATTTGCACTAAGCCTCCTTTTAATTTTTTTTTAACTACCTCTTGGCATAGACTTGTGAGCTTCTAGTAATTTAAAAATTCTGCTGAATGACACTTGATAAATGGTGTGATCCTGTGAATACTGATGAGCACTAGAAATTCGCTTGGTGAAGCATCGATTTCACACCTGAGACCCAGCCCCACATTTAGGTTAAAGGTTTTCCTGGCGTCCATAGTCTTTTTCTCTGGTCCCCTGATAGGTGCGGTCATTCCAAACCATTTTTCTTCTGCATCAAATCCAGGCAGCACTCTGAGTCATTAAATATTAAACCTTAAATTCAAGAACATTATTCACTCATTAATATTGCATCGTAGCCTAAACTGCATTGTTCAAAACATTTTAGGATGTTATGCAAGTCTGTCAGAGAACATTAACAAACTTAGTCATGTTGAACTATGCAAAAAATAGCAAACAGTTTGTACCACAAACAAGTTGTAGTAGAATTTTTGTACAATGCAAGCATTTTGTGTTAGGATATTTAGAAATTACTGTAAAGATAAAATGGATCGCAGTAGGAGCTGGAAGGAATGAATATTCATCTTCTATGAAACATCTGCTGTGTGTCTTAATGAAATTTATTGTTATCACAGAATTTTTCCTTCCTTGACAGTATTTATTTATTTTAAAAATTATCTTAGTGGGAGTTGAATATGAGTTGATACCATTCTAGAAAATGGCAGTATCTGATTGGGGGTCATTTCTGAGATCTCCACGATGCTGTCATCTTCTAGGATCAAAGCTCGCTAGGCCTCCTGTGACCCGCGGAGTGTACTGGGGACACTTTTGGTATTCTGGAATGCAGGAGACTTGTGGAGTTCAAGCCGTGGTCTCTGTGACACAGTTTGTCCTGGATTGCTGTGCATGCATCTGATTTCCTGCTGCTTTTTCACAACTTAGTTAGTTACAGTGAGAAGCCATATAACGTTCTTCCTATACAGGAAAATGATGGAAGCATTTTTGTGTCTAAAATTGTCCCTTAAGATAAAAAGAAAATAAATTCTTTTTCTGGTGCAATAAGGAAAACTCAAATAGCAAAAAGTGTGAAAATTCACAACAAGTGAGGAGATACATACATTGTTTTTTATACAGTGGCAAAAGCATAGCTTAGGAGCTTTATCGGAAGTGCAGTTATATTGATTATGTTATACTTTATTAATAGTTACTGGGTTAGAATTTAATGAGGAGGGTCACTAAGAGAGTGTACGTTGATTTTAAAACATCCTTTATTACTGAGGCCCCTTGAATAGGGACAGAGTAATTTTCCTGTGATATTTGGATCAAAAGCTATATAGACAGCCAGGGGGCTCATCTTGAAAACCTACAGCTGTTATTTCAAAAATGATAGGAATGGATATTGTAAAGTAAATAATGAAGGTGGCATAGTGGATTCCTGCTGGCTGAGAGTTAAATTATTCATTATGTTAGTTTTGCTGACATGGTTCGTGCTGCGTGGGATTTGAGCACTATGTCAATGACTAATATTGCATAATTAAAGAGCCTCAGCTCCTCAGACCTCGAATGTAGTTGGAATTTAGAAATGGCTGTCAACATTATGAAAATACAGTTTTATTTGTAGAAGTCGCTGTGGTTTACCTAGTCATTTTGAAGTTTTTGTTAAATATCTGTGCAGCACACAGGCCGTATGGCCGAGATGTTTTTAACTGCAGTCAACCTTTCAGTTCCTTCCCTGGCTTTGCTTACCAGTCCACAGTGTTTTCCCTCTTGAAATGCTGCTCCATGATAATGGTCCATTCTGAGAGCCTGGTGAGCACATTCTCCCGCACGGCAGCATGGGCCTTCCTCGTCCTCCTCTCTTCCACGTTAGGTTGCTGATGAGTGACATGACAGGGAAGACTCCCCACCACTGTAACCATGTAATTCAGGGTCTGCATAGGCATTTCTATCTTTTTTAAGGCAGTTTCAACATTAATTCATGACCATCTCCACGTTAGTGACTGGGAAGAGAAAGAGACCTAACACACACCCCTTCTAATAATCTTATACATGGTATTTTGTGGTCACAGTCCCTTTGCCATCTTTTGGTTTAGGCTTCTTCATGTAAGTTTACATGCAGATTCATACCTATGGAGTAGTTTTTCTGCAGCAATTTTCAACCTCGGGAATCTGAGTGGGAGAAAAAGAGTGGAAACACATTCTGGGTTGCCTTGTGATATCAGTTCTTCTGTGAACTTTTAAAGCAGTTGCGTTAGGGCCAAGTGGATGGCGACCGCATAGCAGTGCCCTGCACCAAACGGCCAGAGGTGTGCGGAAGCAGGGTGAGCCATGTATGTCGGTGTTGGATCAGAATGCTGAGCTCTTTACTTGGAGTGTCTTGAGTTCAGCATTTGGGCTTGCATAACCAAGACCATGCAGCACAATGACTCATGCTTGGTTCTTGGAATCATAAATACAGAATACAAATTCCACCACCATACAAATTCTTTCTCTGTGATTATGAGCAATCTATTGAACTTCTCTCAACTTTGAAAGGGGAATAACAACTACTCTGTAGGATTTTTGTGAGGAGTAGATGAAATAATGTATGTAAAACACCTGTTAAAATGCCTGGCATGGGGAGGTGCTTCACAAATGGTAGCTATTACAATATTAATGGTAGTAGAATATTATGCATATTTGTCATTTAAATGGCATAAGTTGTGTATTAAAATCATCAATACTAAAGACAACAGAATGCATGGAATAGAAAGTGAAGGCCTGGGTCTGATGCCTTTTGCTGGAATTAACTGATGTTGTGTGTATGGTAGACCTCATGGGGAAGGCCTGGGGATTCTGCTCTGCTCCTGCGGGTGTCAACTGTACTCTGCACATTAGAGTTGCAAAAGGTGCTTTTAATTGCGTCTTCATTCCAGGTGCCTGTTTGTTGTTTTTGTCTTTGATATGAATTCTGAATGGTAATTCTAATTTCTTGAAATGTGTCTGTGATTTAACTTATTTTGTTTTATTTTATTTTTGAATCCGAGTTTCACTGTCACCCAGGCTGGAGTGCAGTAGCCTGCTCATGGCCACCGCAGCCTCCACCTGCTGGGCTTAGGCGATCCTTCTGCCTCAGCCTTCCCATTAACTGGAACTACAGGTGCGTGCCACCACTCCTGGCTAATTTTTGTGATTTATTGTAGAGACACGGTTTCACCAAGTTGCCCATACTGGTCTCGAACCCCCGGGCTCAGGCAGTCCTCTTGCCTTGGCCTCTCAAAGTGCTGGGATTACAGGCTGAGCCACCGCACCCAGCCTGATTTAACATTTGAATCAGAGATAAAAAATATCAAGTGAGGATACAGCCTGGTGCCTATAGCTAATAATACTGTATCATATCCTTAAGATTTCTCAAGAGGGTGGATCTTATGTTATGTGTTCTTAGTACACACACACATGCGCACACATACCCACCCCTAAAACAAAACAATGTTAAAAACGGTGAAAAATGAAACTGTGGGAGGTGATGGGTATGCTAATAGCCTTGATGGTGGCATTGGTTTCATGGATTTTTACTTATTCTCAGACTCATTGAGAGGTGTACCTATGTTTCAATCATACCACAAATAAAATTGTTAAAAGAAAAAAGACATCAAGTAAGGGAATGAACAGGAGTTATCCTAAAATAACAGTAAGTAAAATCATATCGAATTTTACATTTTTTTGTGCTTTCTGTGCATGTTTCTGCCATCTCATTTTATGTTTAAGGTAAAAATTAAAATAAAATTCAACATACTGCTTATTGTGGTTTTCAAATCAATGCATTTTTTAAAATTAGAATTTGGTCTTCTTTAGCATTATTTTATAGGGAATATTGGAAGTAAAACATCTGCCAAGAAGTGAATTTTTAGTTGATGAGTAGTGTCAGAGGCATGGAAATTGATTTCTGTTATCTAAGGGGGTACGACTGTGGGGCAGGCATGGTGGTGCTGATGTGGTCTATTGTACTTCCCTTGCATACCAAGGTGACCTTCACAAAGAGATGAGCTTGGTTGGAGGGATAAGACCTTTCAACTCCTGATATTTCTTCTGAGATTGTAAAAGAGAGGAGGTACAAAAATACAGGGCCATCTTCATTCAGAAGTAAGACCAATGGAAATTCCTTCCTAAGGCCTATGTTTAACTAGCTAATAATAACAGTAGTTGTGATTGTGTGCAATGATGTAAAATTTGATTCTTAAGAGACCATTTATCCTTTTGCTGGAGTGGGTTTCAGATAGTTTCTGAGAATGAAATTGGTTTTGTAGTGTGTATTTCTTTGGAGAGAGTTTGTCCTCCTATTTTCTCCTACAACTTCATCAGGCTCGACTTTTGGAAGGATATCACTCTTGCCTCAGATTGGCTGACCTTGGTGGCAGTTGGCTGTGTTTTTCACTAGCATTATAGAATAGGTGCTTGTCATGGAGTTTAATCTTGAACTTACTTCTGTGTCATATTTAATCAAAGCAGTGCTCCTAAATATAGGCAGTTGACCTGTGTCTTGGCTGTCTAGGACCTGTCCTTCGTTTCTGTTTGGTTATTATTGGTGAGCTGCAAAACTCGACTATGTTGTTCTGTCCCTGTGTCAGATTGCTCTTACTGATTGCTTTGATGTTAGGAGTTTTCATCCTTGTATATAGAGAGACCTCAGAGTATGTGCGGGAGGGGAATCGTGGTAAACCTCAAGGTTTCTTTATAGGAAAATGCAGCTTGTGTTGAAAAAACGATATAGAGAAATTGTTTCCATAAGAACTGATGGACAATGCTCTACATTGCCCTGTCCAGCACTTTTATTGATTAGCTCTGCCCTAAAATTGTTTGAGTAACCCTTTAATTTTAAAACATAAAGATGCACAGACATTTGGAAGATGGAGAGGATTCTTGGGGAGTTGGAGGCCTGAAGGTCTCTGCTGTCTTCTTTCAGTTGCAGTCTGATCACCAGCTACCTTTTCTTAAAAGCACATCTGACGATGAATATGGGCCACTGGGCTGGTTTTGGCATCCTTCAGGGATCAGCAGAGTTGGCTCTAGTCTGTGTGAACGTTCCTGTTGGCTGGTTTGGGTGGATGGGGTGGTTTGGGTGGATGGGGAGAGACTTTCTCCAGTTTCCTTTAACAAGGGCTGCAGATTAGTCAGCTGCTAGCATACCCTGGGCCACTGCTGTGGAAGCTGCCTCGTTTCACACCATGTAGCGCAGGGCTGTCCAACCCATTGGTTTCCCTGGGCTACATCGAGTCGAGAGCAATTGTCTTGGGCCACACATCAATTATATAATATAGTATATATGCATAATAATACTTCTTTTATTTTTATATTTTTATTGTAAAGTTTAAAAAAATGAGAACAAAAGAAAGCCAAGGATTTTGACCTTGTTTTTTTAAAAATGAATGTATTGATGTCTGGTTTCATGGAAGTGGTTGCAATTCTTAGTGAGTTCTCAAGATGCTCATCAGAAATGATTGCTCAAATTTTGCTGTTCATGTGCTTCATCATTGAAAACAGTTGCTCACCAGTGTATGTGCTGCCAAAAAGTGATGTCATGAATAAGGCGTGATTGTGAACTTCAAAAGTGGAGCTACCCATGGGATCATGAACAAAATAAATGCTAAAAAACACATTATGTTAAAAGATTTTGTGGGGCCGTATGACTTGCTGTCCTGGGCCACATGTAGCCATGGGTTGCAGGTTTGACGTGCCTGATCTAGTGGATACTTCCATTTAAGATAGCCAGCAGCTGGATCCCAAGGCCTGGTAAGTAGGCAGATGAAAATAAAGAGACCTCCACTGGACACAGCAGTTAGAGAGAAAAATGTGATGGGCACTCAGAAGAGACAGTGTGCCTCACATGAACTCTTGGAGTATTTCAGTAGTGCTTCAATGTCTGTGGCATTGACAACTGTTGCCACTTGATTTTAAGACACCCTCAGTTCCAAGATGTGTCTTGATTTCATACTTAGTGAAGAGTGGGGAAAAGCAACTGCATGTTGTATTTGATGAAATAGGCTACATTCTAGGAGGAGATAAAGGGAAGTGTTTGAGGAGAGGTGATAATTAAGTGATGTGAAACATTTCACTAAGCTGAAGAAAGACTGGAGCCCGCACATTGGAAGGACTCTGGGAACTACTGATGCGAAAAGACACACACCCAGTCATAGACTGCTGATGTTTCTGCATTCTAAGATAAAGAGAAAACTAGACAAAAATAACTAATTTATGAAGGAAATAGGGTAGCCTGAGTTTAGGCTTTTCCTCTGCCAGCCTGGAAGCTAGAAGATGGACTAGCACTTAGAGATTCTTGAGATGAGGCACTGAAGGTCCAGCTCTTATTCAGCTGTTAGGTCAAAAAGAAGGCCATGGATACACAAGGATTTAGAGAACTTATGAATGTTGACTCCAGCAGGGAGAGTCCCTTAAGGAGACAAAACACACCAGTAGTTTATACAGAGAAAACTTAGTGTAAGAATTGTTAACAAGGCATTTAAGAACTGGAAATGCACAAACAAAACACCCAACTCGAAGACATACTGTTTTATAGAAGTATAATGTGAGCCATCTGTGTAGTTATTTCTCTAGTAGCTATGTTAAAAGTAAAAAGAAATAGGTACACATAATTTTATTCACTTTTCCCCATAAATCTAAGATATTATTAATTTGTGTTCAGTCATACTCCCAGTGGAGAATCCAGAATGTTAAGTCAGGACTGCTGGGGGAGTGGGTGTCTGGTATGTGATCCTGTGCCACGAGAGAGATGCAAAGTGTTGCACAGAAGTTAGATTAGAAAATATAGTTTATTTAGAAAATAAATTAGTGAGAGAGAGAAAGAGAGAGAAGGAAAAGAGATTCACCTTTCCAAGGGAGGGAAGGGGGCCAAAGCCAGGAAACATGGTGATGACCATAGCTCAAAGAGTACATGACCACGCCAGAGTCTAGTAAGGCAATGGTGACTGACTGCTTGTGGTTGGTTGAATCCTTTTAATCCTTCCCTTTGTTGGAGGACGGTTGTTAAGGTGATTGAGTGATGGTCTGCTCCACTCATCATGAAGGAACAGGGAAGTATAGGTACTGATGTCATATGATGAATAGCAGGTGGATTAGTGATATGACTGCCATAGTGATGCGATCTGTCTGTCACAGAGGTCACAAAAGCTGATTAGGTTAACTTGGGTCTTATGGGTGGAGGCAAATACTTGAAATAGAAAAGCTAATTAGTACAAAACAAGCTGGGAGGGGTTGTAAAACAATTATCAATAGCTACCTCTGAGAAACTGGTTCTGTCCTTGGATAGTGATCAGAGGGTAAGTTAACTGCTAGAAAAAACATGAGATTTAGGCAGTGTTAAAATGGCTGCTCATTGGGTATATTAAATCCATGTGATGCTCTTTCATCTCCCCCTCTTGTTATTTTAAGATATTCTTAGGCCGGGCATGGTGACTCAAGCCTATAATCCCAGCAATTTGGTGGGCTGAGGTGAGAGGATTACCTGAGCTGGAGGGTTTGAGACCAGCCTGGGCAATATGGTGAGACCTTGTCTCTACAGTAAATCAAAAAATTAGCCGGGCATGGCAGCACACGCCTGTAGATCCGGCTACTTGGAAGGCATAGGCGGAGGGATTGCTGAAGCCCAGCAGGTCAATGCTGGGGTGACCGTAAGCGTGCCACTGTACTCCAGCCTAGACGATGCAGTGAGACTCCAACTCAAAAAAAAAAAAAAAAAAATTCTTATTTGTACCTGGGAATGGGGCAAAGGTCAGACAGGCTTCTGTAGCTACTTCCTGCTGAATGGGGGCATAGAGGAGCCCTTACCTGTCTAAAGCAAGAGGAGAGGATGAGAGGGACTGATGGAGTTTCCTTGGTACCTGTATACAAAATACTGTGTACAAGCGTAGACAACTAGAATTAATACTACTATAACAAAGGCCATTCTAGCCGCTGTTATGACATAGGAACGCTTTGATATCTAGTAAAATGTTTTTGTATTTACCCCAGTGGACTCAACACCCACTGCAGGAGTCCAGGCAGAATCCTTGCACCAGTGACTCCCTGAGCCCATAAAGGGATGTCCCTGCAGCTTGTTTTCAAGTTTCTTCAGTGATTGATATGTTAAAGGGTGGATCCCTAGGTAACCTCACTCTGAAGACAGGAGATTGACATCTCTCCACTTTTGATGGGAGGTGTGGGATGGTATTGGCCTTTGACCTTCAACATGGGATATATTACCTTAAAGTTTAACAAAGATAATTAGTAATACTTAAAAACAAAAAAATCATTTTGTTACCCATCCTATGTTGGATTGTAATCCTCATGCCTGGAAGGAGACTTTAAAGTCGTTAGCAGTTTGGCTCTGAAAAGCACTATAGCTGATCACAAACTGCTGTGAGTGAAATCAGTTTACCTCAGGCAGCTCAGGAAGAGGGTGTGGAGTAGGTGTGGTTCCTGAAGTTTTGTTTCTTACCTTGCCCTAGAGTGACTGAATTGAGAACTTGTAGAGTTTAAGTATTAAAGGGTTTGCCACGCCAGCATCGACCTGCTGGGCTCCAGTGATCCTTCTGCCTCAGCCTTCCAAGTAGCCAGAACTACAAGTGTTCACGACTACACCCGACTACTTTTTTTATTTTTTGTAGAAAAGAGGTCTCACCAGGTTGCCCGTATTGGTCTCGAAGTATTAAAGGTTTTAAAAGCATAATGTTATAACACAAGATTATAGATCATTGTAAGTTACTTATTTAGCAAGTAATAGTCTAAAGATTTTGAAAAGTTAAAAAAAAACTTGCTTTTTAAAAGTAAAAAAAAATCACACTTTTTGTAACAAAGATGGGGGTGTGGCTACCTGAATTTGCCTCTTCCTCCCCCTCTGTGTTGTTTATAGGATAAAATTCTTTTGGAGATTGTTAATTAAAAAGCTCATGTTCTAGTCTTTGAGTAGCATTTTGGCCTAGCACCAGTGTAATTGATATTGATGGTAAATTTATAGAACCTTTTTGTAGCCTTGAGTGTTCATAGAATTCCTTTCACACAATTCTTTCCATAAACCTTGTACATACCATCTTCAACATACTCATACCATTTTTTGACATCCTTGAACCTTCTATTTTTGTCTTATACTTTCTTTCCTTTAAACAACCAGCCATTTTATTGCAGGGCAAAAATGTACCATACAAGATCCTTTCCTATTCAAAATTATTTCTTTTTCCTTTATATCTTTCCTTACCAAAAACATACCTTTATACTAACAACTTTCTTTACAACATGTAACAGTATAAAATTTACTAATGAAACATGTTATATCATTTTCATACTAAGTCTTCAAAATTCAGTGTGTATTTTATACTTGCAGCATGTTTCAGGTTGGACCAGCCATATTTCTGAGCTGAGTAGCTGCACGTGGCTATGGTACCAGTATTGACTGTTGTAGCTTCAAGGTGTCTCAGTGGCACTAGCAGGAGTAGGTGACATGTCCCAACCCATGGAGCCATGGGAGGAGGTAGCTGATATGAGTTTGAGGCTTGGAGGAGGGGCTCTGTGGGATGCAGCTCAGCTCTTTTGGGGAGGGAGCACTTCCTGGCGGTGCTGCAGGTGTCTGAGCTCTGAGGAGGGACATGTGGGTTGGGAAGGCAGCTTTCGGAGAGTGTGCCCACAGCCAGCCGGTGTCTCCAGAGTGGGTGAGGCTGGTGCTGCAGGCTTGACAAGCTGCAGGCCGCATTCAGTGCTGCAGGAGGGGCCTAGTGCCGTGCAGGGGTGAGGCAGCCAGGCCTGAGGGTCCCAGAGGACACAGGCAGGAATGCCTTGCTCCTCCTCCATCCTTGCACTTTCCTCTAGTCCCCTGCAGGGTGTGGAGACTCCCCAACAGTGTAAAGCAGAGAGAAGGGGGTGTGAAGCCTGGAGACAGCCAGGTGTCTAACACGTGTTCTCAAGAGCACCCTTAAAACGAGGCCCAACAGACGTCCAACAGAGGCCTCAGCACAGGGAACGAGGAGGAGGGGACATGCCTGTGAGGATCTGTCCTTGCCTTATGCTCATGGACTTGTGTCATAGACTGGGACCACCTATAAAAGTGCTCACCAGTATTCTTGAAGAAAATTCCTGAGGGGGAAACATACCCATTTTTTTTTTTTTTAAATCTAAAGGCGTTGAACTGTTAGCTCAGCGTTGGTTTGGGGAGAAAGTCAAAATATTCACATGGGCCTGTGAGGCCGTGGTTGAGAACATGATGGGAGCTGTGTGTTTAAATGATAGTAGAGAAAAGAGTATGAGCTTTTTTCTTTGTGTGTGTGGGGTGTATAGTAACTTGATACAACCAGGAAAACAAGAAGGAAAAAAGAGATAAAGTAAAATTATTATTAACCATAATATAAAATGGAAGAAGAATATCAGTTATACTGTTAACAATTGTGATGGGACACAGTTACCCATTTAAAGATAAAGGCTGCCAGATAATGTTAAAAAAACACACGCACTGCAAGAGCTGTGTATTTACATGAAGTGCTTAAGACAAAGCAGTTTGCTTCAATCTTAATAAAGATTAAAAATTAGTGGATTGGCAAAGCTGTATCAAACAAAAAGAAATATGAGAAAAGAAGCAATCAAAGGTTATAAGCACTAGACAGATGAAAGAAGCCCAAATGTGTCATGACAGCAGCCACAGCCTACAGAGACAGCAGTAGTTAGAATTTATACATTGATCAAATTAGCAGCTTGATTTATAATCAAAAGTGATTAGACATTCAAAGGCTACTTGATCAGCAAAAATAATAAGGGACTTTTTGGATGATTCTCTCTCCTTAAAAATGTTTACCCTGGCTTGATGGTGCATGCTAAACCTTAGTATTAGCGTCTAGCATGGAAAAAGAGTAAGTTAGAGAGGTGTGTGTGTGTGTGTGTGTGTGTGTGTGTGTGTGTGTAAGAGAGAGAGAGAGAGTGTTTGTGTGTGTGTCAGAAGAGCCATATGAGGGGTGTGTGTGTGTGTGTGTGTGTGTGTGTGTGTGAGTGAGAGAGAGAGAGAGAGTTTGTGTGTGTGTCAGAAGGGCCATATGCACCTACCTCTGTCAGTCCCACATCCAAGAGACTGAATGCAGGTGGAGGTGGAGAGGTTGCAACTTGGTTCAGGCTGAAAGAGCCTCTTAGAAGCGAAGAAGAGTGTTATTGATTGTTTCCCTCTGTTCGGCCTAGAATGGCAATGTCTTCTCTTTCTTTGGCCAAAGGTTTCCCAAGACTTATCAGTGACATTATTTCAAAATATGTGGCCTGGCAAAAACGGGCTCCTTCAGAAAAAGAAACATAAGTGCAAAACAATGGCAAGGGCCTGACTTGTGTTTTGTTTACAGGACATTCACTCGCTTTTTTCCTGGCCGAGCATCCTCTGAGAACCTACCACCATCTCTTGGGTCATTGAGCCAGTATTGTTGTCCTAGTTTTCTGTCTCCAGGAGGAAGCTTTTTCATGTTGTCCTGTGTCCAGGCTCAGGCCGCCTGCCGTGGGTGGGCTGGTGTTTGCTGGAGGAGTTGGCTGTCCATCTCGTGGGACTGATGGGGGGATTTGCCCAGGGATGCCTGCTTCTCACTTTTTGTTCTTTTTTCCTTCAGCTGGCTTCCTGGCTGTCTTTCTCAAGCATCTTAGTAAGTGGCTGTGGCACCCATCCTGCAACTCTACCCATCCTCTACCCTGCTGCTGGGAGGACGCATGGGCGGGGTGGGCACTTTCTAACCACTCTGTAGTAGTAGCAGGCCACGCAAGAGCATTTCTGTCCACAACTTCTGTAACACAGGTCATTTTCAAGCCCTGCTGTTGTGGCCTAATTTAATGGTGGTGTCTTTACTCTCCCGCTCCTCTCGTTGTCCTGCTGTATTTTTAGCATGACAGCCAATGTATACTTCAAGTTAAAACATTGATTATCTTGGTTTAAGATGCCTCTAAGTATTCGGTCAGATACTTAGAGGCATGGGTCTAGATGGCCATGGGTCATTCTAGTAGCTGGCCATGGGTCATTCTAGAAGAGGAAGATGAGGATGCTTTGGGGTGTTGTATAATTTCCTTCTAGGGAGTTTGTGAATTTCTGAGGGGGGTGTGCAGGGACCATGAATATGGTGGGATTAACTTGTGAACTGAAATCAGAATACTTCTCAGCTGTAAATGCAGTTTTCAGTATAGTAGGAAGAAACATTTGATAAGAAGAAGGTCTTAGAAAATTTAGGACAGGTGGTAATTGTACCCCAATGAGAAATTAAATGTGGATTTTCGGTACAGAGTAATGCGCAGTTACAAATGGGAGGTGATCGGCTGGAAGGGGGAGATGAAATCCATCTAGGATTGTGACTGTGGGTATTCCATAATTATAGTTGGAAGCTTTCAGTTATGGTCTAAGGTTTTTTTCCTCCTGTATCATTTTGTAGCTGTGCAGGCAAATGTCCAGATTGTGACAAAATTTTATTGTGAATTAAAATGAAATCACTTTTTAATTGCTTCTGTGGAAAGAAAGGAAACCTTGGTTGTTAAATTCTGAGTGCCATTTTAAATGGTATTTACACAGAAACATAGGTGACCAAAATCAATGTCTTTTTTTTTAGAGCCAGTTCTTTTTTTTTTTGAGTTGGAGTCTCACTCTGTCGCCCAGACTGGAGTACAGTGGCTGCTCCCGGCCACCACAGCCTCGACCTGCTGGGCTCCAGTGATCCTTCCGCCTCAGCCTTCCCAGTAGCCGAAATTACAGGCTTGCGCTACCACGCCCGGCTGATTTTTTGATTTATTGTAGAGATGAGGTCTTGCTGCCCAGGCAGGTCTCGAACCCGCGGGCTCAAGCAATCCACTCACCTCAGCCTCCCAAAGGCGCAGGATTACAGGCTGAGCCACTGAGTCCGGCTAGAGCCAGTTCTTAATACTGGTCAAATACAATCCCAGTAGGGGGATTGTGGGGTTGTATGGGAGGTCGATTTTGTGTGTGTGTGTTGGACTCTCATTCCGTTGCCCAGGCTGGAGTGCAGTGGCACACTCACGGTCACTTTTGCATTGACTTACTGGGTTTCTCGATCTGTCCGCATCAGCTTTCCAAGTAGCCAGAACTATAGGGGCATGCTACCACGGCCAGCTAATTTTTGATTTATTGTAGAGACTAGGTCTCTCCAAGTTGCCGGGACTGGTCTCAAACCCATGGGCTCAGGCAGTCCACTCACCTTGGTCTCCTAAAGTGCTGAGATTATAGGCTGAGCCACTGAGCGTGGCCAAGAGGTCAATTTTTAGATCTTTTAGGAATCACCGCACTGTTTTCCACAAAGGCTGTACAAGTTTACCCTCCCACCAACAGTGTAGAAGTATTCCCTTTTCCCTGCATCCTCTCTACATCCAGAGGAGATATTGTTGTTTTTTAAGTTATTGATGACGGCCATCCTGACTAGAGTTAGGCGGTATCTCAGTGTGTTTTTAATTTGCATTTTTTTGATGACTAGTGAGGCTGAGCATTTTTTCATGTATCTGTTGACTGCTCCTATGTCTTCTTTTGAGAAGTGTCTGTTCATATCTTTTGCCCACTTTGTAATGGGGCTGTTTGTTTTTTCCTTTTCAGCACTCTTGAGTTCCTCATAGATCCTATATGTTAGGCCTTTGTCAGATATATAGTTGGCATATATTTTTTCCTATCCGTGGGCTGTCTTCCTGCTTTCTTAATGGTTTATTTGACTTTTCAGAAGCTTGCCAGTTTGATGAGGTCCCACTTGTCTATCTTATCTCTTTTGGCATGGGCACTTGGAGTTTTGATCAGGAATTGGTTTCCAGTTCTAATTTCCACAAGGGTGTCTCCTACATTTTCTAAGGTTCTTATAGTTTGAGGTTTTACGTTTAGACCACTGATCCATTTAGAGTTGGCTTTTGTGCATGATGATAGGGGTCTTGTTTTAATCTTCTGCATGTGGTCAGCCAGTTTTCCTAGCACCGTTTGCTGAATAGGGCCTTCTCTCCCTGGTGGTTGATGGTGGAGGCTTTGTTGAAGATGAGTTGGCTGGGAAATTGATATTTTGCTTTCCGGAATCTCTATCCTGTTCCAGGAGTCTATATGCCTGTTCTTGTGTCAATACCAGGCTGTTTTGATTATTGTAGGCTTAAAATAAATTTTAAAGTCTAGGAGTGTGATACCTCCTTTTTTTTTTTTTTGCTAAGGATTGTTTTAGCTATTTGTGGTCATTTATGTTTCCATATGAATTCCTGTATTGTCGTTTCCAGGTCTGAGAAGAATGCTGCTGGTAATTTAATGGGTATTACGTTAAATCTGTAGATTGTCTTGGGTAGTATGGGCATCTTAACAATGTTGATTCTTCCAATCCGTGAGCATGGAATATTTTTCCATTTGTGTCATCTTTGACTTCTTTGAGCAGTGTTTTGTAGTTTTCATTGTAAAGGTCTTCTCTGGTTAGGAAGATGCCAAGGTATTTTATTTTTTGTGTGGCTATTGTGAATGGGATTGTGCTTTTTATTTGAGTTTCTGTTTGTTTATTGTTGGTGTATAGGAATGCGACTATCTTTTGCACATTTATGATACCCTGAGACTTTGCCAAAGTCCTTTATCGGTGCAAGGAGGTTTTTGACAGATTCTCTTGAATTTTTGAGATATAGAATCATGTCATCTGCAAAGAGCAATAACATAACTTCCTCTCTTCCTATTTGGATATCCCTGAATATATATATATATTTGTCTGATTGCTCCAGCTAGGACTTCCAATACTGTGTTGAACAGGAGGGGTGAGAGTGGGTATCCTTGTCTTGTTTTGACTCCAATTTCTGTCTGTTTAGCAGTATGTTGGCTGTGGGTTTCTAGTAGATGGCTCTTATTATTTTGAAGTATGTTCCATCTATGCCTAGATGCTCGAAGGTTTTTCTTAAAAAGGGGTGCTGGATTTTATCAAAAGCTTTTTCCGTGTCTAATGATATAATCATGTGGTTTTTGTCTTTACATCTGTTGTTGTGTTTAATTATGTTTATGGTTCTGCGGATGTTGAACCAGCCCAAGATCCTGGCAATAAAGTCTCCTTGGTCATGGTGGATGGTTTTTGAGATGTGTTGTTGCATCCGGTTTGCTAGAATCTTGTTGAGGATTTTAGCATCTATTTCATCAAAGATATTGGCCTGTAGTTCTCTTTCTTTGTTGGATCTTTACTTACTTTGGATATCAGTGTGATGTTAGCTTCATCAAATGATTTGGGGAGAGTTTCATCTTTCGATTGCCTGTAATACTTTCAATAGGATTGGTATCAGCTTCTCCTCGTATATTTTGTAGAATTTTGCTGGAAAGTCATCTGGTCCAGGGCTTTTTTTTTTTTTTTTTTTTTTTTTGTAGGTAGTTTTCTTATGACATACTTAATTTTCTGGGTTGTTATTGGTTTATTTAGGGACTCAGTTTCTTCTTCTTTCAACCTGGAGAGGTTATGTGATGTTAGAAAGTTCTCCATTTCATTTAGGTTTTCAAGTTTGTTTCTCTACAAGTGTACATAGTAATCTCTGAAAATCTTTTGTATTTCTTTGGGGTCAGTTATGACTTGAGCTTTTGCATTTCTGATTGTGTTAATTTGGGTTTTTCTCTCTTTTTCTTGGTCAGCCTGGCTAGGGGGGTCCATCAGTTTTGTGTATCCTATCAAAGAACCAGCTTCCATATTCTTTAAATTATCTCTAGATGTATTTATTATACAGTGTAAACACTAGGTCAGTAGTTATTATGCTGTGTTGTTATAAATTTGTATTCTTTTTAAATTGTTCTATTGTTATTTTTAACTTTATTTATATTCTGGAGACAGGATCTTGCTCTGTCCCCAGGCTGGAATTCAGTGGTGTGATCATCGATCACTGCAGCCTTGATCTCCAGGACTCAAAGGATCCTTCTGTCTCAGCTCCTGGGTAGCTGAGACTACAGGCACATGTCACCACATTCACATAATTTTTTTATTTTGTTAGAGGAAGGGTCTTACTATGCTTTCCAGACTGGTCTCGAACTCCTGTATGAATGCTGCTATGATACTCCTGCCTCAGCCTACTGAGCAGCTGGGAATACAGGAGCTACCACGCTTAGCTTTTATTGTTTTTTTTCTGTAAATATTTTTGACTTCCAGTTGTTTAAGTCTGCAGATGAGGAACCCATGGATAAGGAGGGCTGATGTACTACTGTATTGTGTTAATATATGGTTTGTCAGATTGCGGGTCCTTTAACTTTTTAAGACATTGCTATTTATTGCTAAATTACCATTATATACAAGGGATATTTCTAAATAATCAGAGTACCTATGTTTCATAATATTTTCAAAAATATGCTTACACTCTGTATTCATTCTTTAAAAAATATTTATTGAATGCTTATTTTGTGTCTGGGCTACTGTGATGCATAAGACAAAGTTCTTACCCCCATGCAACTTATTTTGATGGTGTGTGTGTGTGTGTGTGTGTGTGTGTGTGTGTGTGTTTTCTGTATGAATGCTGGCTGTGACATCAGGCTGAGTTTAATTCTGGCTGTACCTCTCACTGTTTTTTGGGTGTAAATTTGACTTTGGATAAATTGCAGTTGACCCTTGAACAACATGGGGATTAGATCCCCTGAGGAGCTGAAAATTTCTGTATAATTTTTGACTCCCCAAACACACATTTTGTATATGTATTATGTTCTTACAATAAAATAAGCTGGAGAAAAAATGTTTTTAAGAAAATTATAAGGAAGAGAAAATGTATGAACAATTTACTGAGTGGTAGTGGGTCATCATAAAGATCATTGTCCTTACTGTCTTCACTTTGAGTAAGTGGAGGAGGAGGGAGAAGGTTGGTCTTGTTGTCTTGGGTGCCAGAGGCAGAAGAGGTGGGGGAGTTGAAGGGGATCAGGAGAGTCAGGCACATTATAGAAATATGCTGCTGTTTCTGCCTTTTTTGCTTTTTGATTTCTCTAAGATTGTTTTGACTTGGTACCCATCGTTCCCTCCTTGGTTACTTTTGTCAGTTCCTGTATTATAGAAGGGTCATGTTGTGAAAAAAGTCAAAAGCAGTCTTGAATAAGTGGAGACCTTCTGCCAGGTTGTCTAATGTCAACTTGCTTTCTGACACTGCTTCTTCTCTGTCTTCTTCCTCATTGTCTGGTCCTGGTTTGGAAGCAACTCCAGCAAGTTGTCTTCTGTTAATTCCTCTGGTGTGCTGTTTATTGGCTCTTGAATTTCTCCAGGACCCATATTTTGAAATCTTTCACCCTCTACCTTTTTTTCCCCATCATAGCTACAATCTCTTCTATGATTTTCTTGTTGGCTCTGTTGTAAAACCTGGGACAACATGCACAATATCTGGACAGTTTTCTTCAGCAGGAATTTATTGTTTTTGCTTACTGGCTTTCATGGCTTTTTATGTAATACCAGTGGCATTTTCAGGGGTGTAATCCTTCCAGATGTCATGTCTTTCTCTCTGTCGGAGTTCCCTTTCGTAGTATTGAGCAATCCTTTCTGTAGAGTACCCCATGTAATGAGATGACCCCCTGATGTAGAGGCTGAATTAGAGACATTGTGTTTAGGGGCAAGTAGATCACTTGGGTACCTTCAGTATTGAACTCATGAGTTCTGGGTAGCCAGGGGGATTGTCCAATATCAAAAGGACATTGAAAGATATTTTCTTACTGGCAAGATACTTCCTAACTTCAGGGACAAAGCATTGATGAAAGTAGTCCAGAAAAAGGATTTTTGTTGTCTAGGCCTTCTTGTGCAACAAAGGACTGGCAGCTGGTGTTTTTTTTTTTTCCCTTTAAGGGCCAAGAGGTTAGCAGCTTTCTAGATTAGATCAAGTCTTGATCATAAACTCTACTTTATTTGTACAGAGCGATAGCGTTTAACCTGTCCCTTCCTGTCTCAACTCCTAGTGCTTGCTTCTCATCCTTACTAATGAATTTTCTTTGTGGCACTATTGTTGCCATTAAAAATCTGTTTGGGCGGATATCCTTTCTCCTCAGTGATATTCTTAATGGCATCTTAAATCTTCTCTGCTACTTCTTGGTAAAACAGAACTGATTCTCCTATTTTGATATTTTTAAAGTCAAACCTCTTCCTAAAATTATCAAACCGTCCTTTGCTGGCATAAGATTTGCCTTTAAGTTGTCATATAATGACTTCTTCGCTTTACTTTGGAATCTGTAGGGTATGCCTTTCTTATAAGGGTCTGCACCCACATAAAAGCTGCAATTTCAATATGAAATGAAAAGGTATTTTGCAAATAGAGAAAGGTTTTCATCCTTTCTGGCATAGCTGCATCAACGGCTTCACAGATTTCCTTTTCTTTCTTCTTTCTTCTTTTTGTAGTGGTCCTCATGCTGGATTAATTTATCTCAAAATGGTAGGAACTTGCAGCTGCAGACCTCAATCTATGGTACATATTAAGCAATTCAACCTTTTCTTATAATGTCATGTCTTTTCTCTGCATCTTGGGAGCACTTCAGGCATCACCAGTGGCACTGTGGGTCCCATAGTGTTAGTCAGAGTCTATGGTATTGCACTAAACATGACCATACACTAAACATGAACAGAACGTACATAACATGAACATGACCATGCACTAAATATGAAAAGAACATGCATAACATGAACATGACCATGCACTAAACATGAACATATGAAACCACTCTGAAGTTTACTGGAGAGAGTCTCATGTGACGTTTTAAGTGGATACTCAATAACTTGTAAGCTCACACAACAGTAACAAGAGGTGGCTATGAAGTTATTACAGTGGTATGGTATGTACTACAATTAATTTTATGCAACTGTGATTTAACACTGCATCTTTTATGTTTGTTTCCATTTCTCTCAATGGTAAATGGCACCATGTATGGTCTGTAAATGTGTGTGTAAGTTTTAGTAAATTTTAACTTTTTATAGTAAATTTGTGTATATTTCATGGTAGCAAATAGACTAAAATGCATATATTTTATGCATTTATGACATGCTTAACTTAATTTTTTTCAATATTTTAGGCTATATAGTTTATCTTTGAGTTTTTTTAATTGTTGCAAATTTCTGAAATTTTTTCAATATATTTGTATTTTAATATATATTGAAAAAATTTATGTATATGGTTTCACACAGTTCAGACTTATGCTGTTCAAGTGTAAACTGTACTTATAACTTTTGTAAGGATCAGTCTTACATAATTTCTCTGTGCCTCAGCTTCTCATCTAAAATATTATCAATTCAGCGGAGTTGTTGTGAGTATTAAATGTGTTACACCTGTCAAATTCTTAGACCTGTACCTGGCACAGAGTAAGCATGATAAATATTAACTCTTACCTGTCACATGATATTATATATGAACTTCACATGGCCATATTCATTTACAATCATGTTCATACATTTGTTTTGGAGTCTTAATCCACGAGCATTTTCTTCTAGAATTTGAAATAATTTGAGCTGAGAAGTGTTCAGCTTCCATTATTTTTGCTTTTTGCAAGGCCATATTAATAGAAAGCTGTAGACTTGTTCCATCATTATTTTTAATAGTCTAATAATTAGCTCATTGAATTACTCAGCTCAGGTTTTCTGTTTAAAAGTGGGTAGTAAACATTATTTTGAGTGCTTCTCAGCATGCTCTGACAGAGTGTGACACATTAAAATAAGATTCATCATTAGCATTAAACTGGCCTTTGCGACTGCCGCCACTCATTTTTCTCCTCACTGCTGGAATTCTTCAGTATGCTTTCCGAGTCAAGTACACTACAATATATTGTAACTATTGTCTGTGTCTAATGGTCATAGTTCAACCTTAGATAAGTCATTTCGTTAAATCACTTTATCGCTAACAATCTCAGTTTCTCATTTATTTTCACTCATTATCTGAGGTTCTTATCAACTTTCTCTCTGTAGTATAATGGCCCTTATGTATTAAATTATAAAGTAATTTTCTCACCTAAAATTGTATAGAATTACGTATGTGTCAGCATACATGAAGATAAATTGAGTATTTGTGAATGACCAAATGAGCAGTATCCAAATTCAGAGAAACTTTTAGGGCTGTTGAAAAGTTTCACTTTGAGAAAGAGGTGGTAATAATTTAGACTCTGGCAAACTCTGACTTGATACTGTGAAAGAAAGTTCAAAAAAAGCTTATTTTAAAATAACTGTGAGTAATGTAGGCTTTAAAGAATGGTCCTTAGATAACTGCAGAGGTGAGTAATATGATGGTAGCAGAATCCTGCAGTGGCGCTTACTTGTGAGAAGGTGGGAGGGACATGCTTTGGACACCAGGTCGAGGCCTTCCTGCCTCTTGTTCTTCTCAGCTTTCCTCACGCTAGAAATGGGGAGAGTAACAACCTCCTCATGGAGTGCAGTGAAGGCCGGTATATGAAAAGGCCTCTCACATCATCTTCCAAATCCTCTTCTCACTTTCTTGAAACCTTTAGGCTCTTTGGAGTAAAATAGCTCTGGCTGCTTTTACATTGGGACTGAAATGCATAGGACTGATTTTATACCAGATGTCTATCGGAGTTGGAGGTTCATGAGCAGTTTTTCCCCCGTTTAAAAGAACATGTATAATATTCATTATCAAGGATTTGACTGGTCTTTAGAAATTCACTTTGCTGTTGCGTCTTAAGTCTTTCACCTGATTGACAATACACTGAGGAGAGCCAGGTTGCCAGGGCTTGAGGTCCAAGAGCAGCACCGACTGGTGTTTGTTTCATTAAGCTTAGGCAAGCTACCCAATTACTTAATGCAAATAAGAAAAGTTTACACTAAACTCCTACTTCTTTGCTTAAAACTCCAGAGAATTTAAATGAGGAGAGATATGTATTTAAAAGAAGGTAGTTTAAATGAAACTTAAATCAGGGGCTTAATGCAGAATATATTAGACTAGGAGATCTGAAATAATACGTGAGAAATGCCAATAAATAAAAAAGGGAACGTGTTCACTAAGACACTTGTATGTTTAGTTTTGTGTTGAGATAATTCTTAAATCTTTGAAAACCCAAGTTAATAATGAAAGACTTATTTTATCTCATGCCTTCTTTTCACCTTACAGGGACGTTAAGTGTAAAGTTCTGCCTTTCATGGTCCCTGAAAGCTTCACTGTCTCCCTGATGGAGAACAAGGCTTCTGACACCATTGGGATGTTTGAAGGCAGGGCTGTCTCATTTGGCTCAAAAAAATAAAAATAAAAAAAGAGGGAGGAGGGGGACAGAGATGGGTGACTACATGAACATTTACTTTTCTTTTTTTTTTTTTTTGAGTTGGAGTCTCACTCTGTCACCCAGACTGGAGTGCAGTGGCCGCTCCCAGCCACTGCAACCTCGACCTGCTGGGCTCCAGTGATCCTTCCGCCTCAGCCTTCCGAGTAGCCGGAATTACAGGCATGCGCTACCACGCCCGGTTGATTTTTTGATTTATTGTAGAGATGAGGTCTCACCAACTTGCCCAGGCGAGTCTCGAACCCGCGGGCTCAGACATTTACTTTTCATAGACAGCTGTTGAATAGAACAGCTTGATGGGATATAAAACCTAGAAGACCAGAAAGAAACCTTCAGAAAGAATTGGGACCTTCTGAAAATACACCTTTTTTGCCGAGTGGTTGTAGCTTATTAAATGGTTTACATGAATCGGTGACAGAGGAAACTTAGAGGAGAATATCGCTGTGCAAGAAGCTTTTGTAGGGAGGGCTGGGGAAGTGAAGACTAAGTTTCTACTTCATAACACAGTTTTTGCTTCTGAGGGCACTGGACAAACTGGAACCTCAACCAGTGTACCTATTATCTGAAGTGCTTTCCAAAATTATTTGAAAACAAGCAGAATTCTTTGCAGAGGTGAGTTCAAGCTTCAGGGACCCTTCTGAGGCTCATGGGAGGCTAACCAGAGGAAATCCTCTCCTAGTGTTGCTGGACTGACTGGTGTCTCCTTCCCCATGTGGCTCAGTGATGTTAGTGCATCTGTTATGTGTCACTAAGTTACTTGAGGATGGGGACTTTGTCTCTTGCTCCTACTAAGACTTTATTCTTAGTAATCGAAGTAGTGCCCATCACCTGTAATTACCTGTGGAACGAACCTGTGAGTTCCAGTTATTCCTGTCCAGTGTACAGGTTTTGTTACGTGCAGTAGTAGGAAGCCTCAGGATCAGAAGTACCAGGTAGAAATTGCAATAGTTCCTACTACTATCTGAAGGCTACGCCCCTGTATCCTGGATCCCCTGCCACTGCCTGTTTAAATAATTTGTATGGAATGAGGACTAATGTCTTTAAGGTATAGTGTCTGCAGACTGCTGCAAGGGACCTTAAGATTACACAGTTCGATCTTTACATTTTAAAGCGGAGAAAACAGAGGTGTTCAAGGATCTGCATTCTAGTAAGGCCCAGGTGATGCTATTGCTGCTGGTGTATGGACTGCATAGCTCATTGCTGATAGGAAGTAAGCATTTGTTTTAGGTCCTGCCTGGTGTCTCATGCCTGTAATCGCACCACTTTGGGAGGCGGAGGCAAGAGGATTATCTGAGCTGAAGGTTCAAGGCCAGCCTGGGCAACTTGGTGAGACCTCGTCTCTACAATAAATAAAAAAATTAGCTGGATATGGTGACTCACGCCTGTAATTCCAGTTACTTGGAAGGCTGAGGTGGAAGGATTGTCTGAGCCCAACAGGTTGAGGCTGCCATAACTGTGAGGGTACCACTACACCCCAGCCTGGGCGACAGAGTGAGACTCCAACTCAAAAACAAAAAAATCCTACAAATAACAAAACAAAAAATTTACAGACATTCCTTTAAAATAAACTATTTAAGTATTTGTGCATTTCTACTTGTAAAGATAAATAAAAGTGTAAGAATGCATTAAGAAAGGAAATGAATTTTCTTTTTCATCAACTTTTACCACTGCCAGTCTCTTGAGTCCATGAGTCAGATCCGGCCCAGTGTTGATGTTCTGGAATGTGGAGGCACCTCTTGTTGGAGGCTGTTCAGTTAGCCTGCGATGATGTCATGTATATGCCACCTATCACGTGCTGGCTAGGCTCTTGTTGTTTCTGATAATCTCTTTTGTTTTTTGTAGCTTGTTTTCTTTTGTTTGTGTATGGTTGGAAATATGACATGCATTTATTTGTTCATTCATACATGCACATGTTCAGCAAGTTTTTGTTGAGCGCTTAGTTGTGGCAGCGAGTTCTAAGTCCTGGGATGTAGTAGTGAACCAAAGTAGGGCAAGCCCTTGCCCCTATGCAGCAGCAGGCAAAGGGAAGAAAGAAGCTTGTGGAAAGGTCAGTAGGGCAGTTGTGATCTTAGAAATCCTTGAAGATCATGAAAGTCAAGCAGAACTTATTTATTACTGGTAAAAACATGGATAAGAAAATGGAGAAGACAAAACGTTGGTGTGGTCACAGTGCCACAGTGATCTGGAGAGTTCCTTCTTCATTGCCGAAAGTCACTGCTTTCTCTGGATGCCATTATTATTGTTATTTTCTCTGGGTACTATTATTATTACTGCTATTTACCTAACATTTGTTGAGCGCTGATCATTGTAGACATTGTGCTAAGTGCTTTGTTTGTATAGGACCTTGTGAGGTCGGTATCAACATCAGTTCGTTGTGCCCATGATAAAAACAGGGCTCAGGGAGGCTCACAGAAGCATTTGTTCAGCTAGTGAGTGTAGAGTCTTGACATGGACCCAGCAGCCCATCTCCAGGGTCTGTGCTTCTGTACCAGGCATTGCAAGTCAGTAATGTTTATTTTTATTATGACATCAAAGGATTTTGTGCGTGTGTTTTTGGTTTTCACTAACTTATCAAAACTTTATGATTCTATATTTTTTAAAGTCAAATTACTTATAACTTTGTATGTAATTAAAATTTATGCCATATACAAGTAAACTCAATTAGAAAAAAGTAGTTATTGTTAAACTAAATAATACTTCAAAGTTTGATACACACAGTATGATAGGTATGATAAAATCTAGTTGTATAGAATTCATGTTATGTTCACAAAGTAATGTTATTGTAATAAGTTTAATGTGTGTATGTAAAGTGCCTAACATTGCTTTCACCTCACATGTCAAACAAGTAATGGTTTTTACTTATAGGTAAGATGCCCTTAAACATGCTTTAAATGCACAGTTTGATAATCTGAATACCGTAATCTCAGCAGCTACCGGTGCAATGTTCTCATAAGGACCACTTTATATTTGATGTTACTTTCTTTTTATCTCCAGGATTTATTTGGCTAAAAGTATATTTTGAGGTTATGTGGTCTCAGCATATTTAGTCTGGGGTCTGTGGCTCTCAGTTGTTAGTATGCATTAGAGTCACATGAGGGCTTATTGAAAAGCAGATTACTGAACACTACCCCCAGAGTTTTTGATTCAACTAGTGTGGGGTGGTGCTCAAGGATCTGCATTTTTAATCAGGTCCTGGTGATGCTATTGCTGCTGGTGTATGGACCACACTTTTGGAAGTGGTGTGACGTCTGACGATTGCTGTTCTCTTACAGTTATACATGTCCAGTGGAGTTAATGTGCTGATATGATTGGTGTTGCTGAATCTATTGTATGGTCCTTGTGAAATAATAATTTAGAGAAATTTGGTCTCTGTAAGTGTCATTGTGCTTATTGCTTAGGAAGTTTTCTAAAGGTTCCTTCTGCATTAGAGAATTTCAAAATGCAGGTTTTAATTCATATCTGTTATTCCTTTTTACTCAAAACACAAAACTACACAGCTTTGATTTTTTTTTTTTTTTTAGGTGAAATGCAATATGGCTGAAATATATTTCAAAAGGTGATTTTATCTGTTAAAATTGATTTCTGAGAATTCCAGAGTATCAAGATGATGTGGCAGTTTAAAAATAGTAACACAAATTTTATCTTCTTTAGTCCTTTTCAAAAATCTTTCTGAAGTTAAAATTTGCTAGGGTAGCACTGAGTAGAGTTTGATGCTTATTGTTCACACTTACAAAGTAGATTTCACTTATACCAACATAACAATTTTGCCTATTCTTTTTAAAGTGTAGATTATACCTTCAGGGATGTAATGGTATAGTGGGTTATTCTCTCAAAGAAGAAAAGGCAGTCAGAAAATCTTTGTCCATGAGATTAGACTGAAATGCTCTCTCATTCAGTGCTTACTGAATGCATCTATGTGCTAGACATTACAGCAAAAGTCAGGGCCAAAGTAATCGATCTTCATCCTGTACAATGGGGGGTTTTAGTGGATTGTAACTTGGTATAATCTAATTGTGTGATGAGGCCCCTGATAAACCCAGTGCTCTTAGACTTCATTAAGTAGAATTAGCCTTGTGTGCAGATCTGGGAATGTAGGGGTCTGCTATGTTGTTTTACTAGACCATGTTTGGCATGTTAGGTGTAGTCTGGAACTAAGGGACACCTTGGAGTCACCCAAAAGTGAGGAACCCTGCAGTTGAAAGACATGACCATATTTGCATGTGAGTATTGTTGGAAAACAGGAGTAATACAGTGGAAGGAAAGATGCCCCCGTTTTGTTAGTAGTCCTGAAATGTCTGCCTGCCCTGCTGTGATATAAGACCTGCGAGGACAGTCACCTGTCTGTCTTGCTCATCACTGTGTCTTCAGTGCCTAGCACAGTGCCTGGTCTGTAGTCAGTAAATAGTTGAGTCAGTTTTGGGGGGAAAATGATGTTACCTTCAAATATTTGTCATGTAGGTAACAAATTTCTAGAGGCCAGATGGAGGCACCAGGGATGGAATTTTTTGGTGGGCAGATTTCAATTTACATATGAACTTTGTAAAAGTTAGAAATGTTTAGTAGCCAAATTAATAAACCTCTTTGTGGATATTTGGTTATTTTTTGAGTGCTCAAGTGGAGGCTGCATGGGGATTTACTTCTATACCTGCTTTTGGTAGATGACGGGCTAAGATGATTTGAGCTGTTGACCCTTGTGGCTGTATGTTTCTATCTTTTTTTTTGGTGTTTTTTTCTAAGTTAGACCTGTCTTGTCATTTCAGACTAAAGCAAGCCAAAGAATTGGACCGAGAGAGGGCTGCTGCCAGCGAGCAGTTAACCCGGGCCATCCTTCGGGAGAGGATATCGAATGAGGAGGAGCGCTCGAAGGCAAAGCACTTGGTGAGTGTACAGAAGTTAGACATGTCTTGGCTCCGAGGAAATCCCTGGTGTTTGGAAAATGCTGAGTGCACTGTGCCAGCTTTTAGTGTTGATAATATTCATGTTCTCTTTGCTTTCATTTTCTTGGTTTTTACCTTTTGCAGTTAGCTTACAATTTGTTAAGATTGACCATCAAGGACTTTTAGGCAGGTAACTTGGAAGAGTTAAGTAAAGACCCACACACAGGCACGTGCTTATGTACCCTTCTGGAAGGACTGTAGTCTGTTTACTTTTTACCTCTCCTGCTTTGGGTTTTGTTGTCTCTGAACCCCTGGCCTTCTTTCTCTCCCTGCTGGTGATTACCAGGTATTTGTCTGGAAGACTCCAGCAAAGGTGAGTAAGGTTTGCTCAATCATTCTCTGGGCTTTAGGAAAGGGAAAATGTGGGGGAACCATCTTTTTTGAGAGAACACATACTTTTTTTTTTAAAGAAAATATTTTTGAATTTTTAAAAAGATTACATAGACATGCTTTTTTTTAAAAAAAAATTATTAGTAGAAAGAAGAAAATTTAAAAGGTGCCCATAACTTTGTTTTTCAAACATAACCATGGCTTATACTAGTGCGCATTTCCCTCCAGACTAATTTTTTTTCTAGATTTATTACATACTGAAGAATTTGGGTAATGCTGTATATGGTGTTTAGCATCAGGAACATTCTCCTGTGCTGCCAAACATTTTTCTGAGATGTAGTTTTTTTTTTTAAATTTATTTTATTTTTTTATTTTTTGTTGAGTTGGAGTCTCACTCTGTCACCCAGACTGGAGTGCAGTGGCCGCTCCCGGCCACCGCAGCCTCGACCTGCTGGGCTCTGGCGATCCTTCCGCCTCAGCCTTCCAAGTAGCTGGAACTACAGACGCGCGCTACCATGCCCGGCTGATTTTTTATTTATTGTAGATATGAGGTCTCGCCAAGTTGCCCAGGCGGGTCTCGAACCTGTGCCCTCAGGCAATCCACTCACCTCAGCCTCCCAAGGCACGGGATTACAGGCTGAGCCACCGAGCTCGGCTATGAGATGTAGTTTTTAATGACTGAATGCTATTTTGTCTTCTGCTTCCAACATTATTAAATGCTGTAGTATTGTTAGGTAAAGGTGAAGGTGCTCTGGTTAAGCCTGCCCCGACTGCTCAGCCCCCACTTCAGGCTTCCTGGAGTTCCAGATATAACTTCTCAGAACCTTTAGTCCTCCTTGGCGCACAGGTGGGAACTCTCTGGACAGGGAAAATGGGACCATGTAGTGGAAAACTCTGATCGCAAGAGCAAGGGGGTGGTTCCTAGTTCAGCAAGCAGTTGGGAATTGTTAAAACTTCACTTCTTTGAGAGACTAACCTGTGACCAGATGCAAGTAGAGAAAATGAAAGGAAGTCCCTGTGGCCAATTTAGAGTCCAGGCTGCATGGGTAGATAATGAAGCCATACAGGTGGTAGACTAAGAAAGGATTGTCAGTAGGTGACTGGCAGCTGCCCTGGGAATAGCAAACACCTTGAGTGTAATTAAGGGAATAAGAGGTAGAAGGAAAGTCAGCCATTGTGAACAGGAGTAGTGTTGGAATGAAAGACAGTAAGTGCGAGTAACTCAGTTGATGATTACCTACAATGTACATCTCAACTGTAGAGTTGTTGCGGAGGCTGGAGCAATGTTAGGTCAGGGGGCTATTGTAGGGTCTTTTCTGGGCAGGTTCAAGCCTTCTGATTTAAAGGCCGAGGATGGAGTGGAGAGGGCTCGTATGCTAGTGTCTGAAAGGCAGGGGGAGAGTAAAACTCTTAGGTTCTGGCAGACTGAAGAATTCTTGGCGGGTATTCTTCATTCCCAGCTTTTGTCGCTTGTGTCTTATCCTCAGCACACTCTTCTTTCCACCTCTCTTCGCTTGAGTTTGGATATGGAGATGAGCAGGATTCAAGAACTCAAAAAAGAGTCGTTAAATAAATAACTATTCATTAAACACACACACACACACCCCGCAAACAATAACAGGAGGAGAGTTTCCATAAAAAATGTGAAAGTATAAAAAGACTTGGTACCCAGCAGTCATCAAAATATTAAGCCATGTGGTTAGGTTGGAGTAGTATATCTTCAGTCTGTTTTTCTCTCCTTATCTAATAAATCTTGTCTATTTTTTGTTGTTTTTGTTGTTGTTGTACAGCTGATTATGCATAAGAAACTGGTGTGGTACGTTCGGTTTTGTGGATGTCTACTGATTCTGGAGTTGTATGGTCTACATGGCAAATTTTAGGACTCACAATCCTGAATTTCATCATCTATCATAATATTGGCCAAATAAACCCCTCAAAATACTTAGGGAATAAGAGTAGAATTTATATAGTAGGCTAATAGCTGATTCAGAGGGCCCCTTCCTGCCTTGGGTGATCACAGGCATTGAGTGGTATGCCATGGCCACAGCAACATGGCTACCTATGATAACATAAGTACCAGATAATTCCCAACTTAGTTATCCAATTTCTCCCTTTATTGTAATTATTATTTTTTAATTGCAAAAGGCATCCATATTCATTGGGTAAAGATCAGAAAATAAATATAAAGAAATATGCATATCACTCAAAGTACCACTATCGAGAGTTAATTACTGTTAACATTCTGGTTTTTATATTCTTTTTCACTTCCTGCTAAGTTTGTATAAAGCATTTATTTTATGTGTGTAAATGTATTTCCCCAAACACAGATAATTGTTTACATACTTTTGCTTAATTCTTATAATAACCTTCACATTTTGAAACATTTAGGTTATGTGGTAAATGTTTCTATACCAATAAATATGTTTTGTGTATGGTCACAAATATGTTTTGAATGTCTTTCACTGTTTTCTCCTAATTGTTAAAATAGTACAGGAATATTATAGAGAATTTGGAAGCATATAAATTATTATTGCAGTTTTGTCATCTGTTATGATTACTCAGTAGTGTAATATTCTTTCTGTCTCTGCACTTCCCACATATATTTTTCATAAATGCTTTTAGTTTTCAAATTAAGTGTCCTACCACCTTATGCAGCAGAGCTGTGTGGTATGGAAGTGTGACTGTAAGGTTGCCAGCTGTGGAGGCAGGAATCTCCAGAACGCGTGCTTCATGTGAGTCACCCCAATACGCTAGCATTGCTCTGGTCAGTGCCAGGCCCTCAGAGCTGCCACTCCTAATTCTAATGTATGGGGCTCTCTGAGTGATGGCCAGACACGAGTTTGTTCCTCTTTATTCTGAACCCAAATGTTGCAGTCTGCTGGAAAGTAAAGACTGGATTCCATGCATTTGAAGTAATTAACAGACTGTCTTTCAGGAGAACTGGGGCGGGGAGCTGATGTGATGCTGGGGCTGTGAATTAAAGCTCCCCCAGCCTCACTGACCGCTGACATTTAGATTGCATCTCCTTGGGTGTGAGTACAGACTTGCCTTCTGCAGTTGTTTGGGGAGCTAGCTTTATTGAAGCTCTTTGAAGGGCAGAGCCACAGTGGCCCTGTCATTGGAGTTTTAAAATAGGATCAGATCAAAACTTTCCCCTTTGGAAGAATTGCTTTAGCTGGGGAAGCCGTTAATCCTGCTAGATTCTGGGAGAGTACCCTAGCCCCTCCCTCTTCTCAACACTGACTGGTGCTGTTGTTTTAATCAGACTTTTTTTTTTTTTTTACTTTATTTAGAGTCTTTGGGAGAAGCAGTTTACTGCTGGTTTCACCTGTATGAAAATAAGTAAAAAATTTTCACATTAATAAATTAATTATTCTTAGAAGCAGGAAAGTACCTCTGTAAAGAATGATGCCTAATTAAAAGGACAGCACCACCAGCCTGGGCAACTTTGTGAGACAATAAATCACAAAAACTAGCTGGGCATGGTGGCACTCGTCTGTTGTTCCAGCTACTTGGAAGGCTGAGGTAGAAGGATCGCCTGAGCCCAGCAGGTCGAGACTGTGGTGATCGTGAGCATGCCACTGCACTCCAACCTGGGCGACAGAGTGAGACCTCAACTCAAAAAAAGGACAGCACCAGGAAGCCTGTAAAGTTAATGCAACTTGATTTTATGTGTATTTTTAAGATCTTGTTCATACATGATCTAATATTTGCTGTCATTAGAATTTTTTAAATTAAAGAGTAGTGAGTTGGGTTTTTTAACTTTGCAGATACATTTTGTTTATTTCAAAAATTTCAATTAAAATTTTGATTCACTTTTTTCTCTTATTAAATTATGCTAATTAAAATTTAGATATTTCTTGTTATCACCCAGTACTATGTAGTATTTTCTTTAAACAGAAAAATCCATACTTTAAAAGAAGTCTCAATTTACTTAAGGCAGTATTTTCTTAAATATTTTGGAGTTTGTAACCTTAAATGTGAGATAGTTTCATCACTCTTTGGGCAGATGTTTTATTGAGCATTTACTGTATGAGGAACTACTGTGATATAGGTACTAAGGATCTGTGAACGAAAAAGACAAAATCCTGTCCTTAAGGAAATCACAGTGTAACTTGGGAGGCAGAGACATTAAAAATGTTTAAAAATGCTAATTCTGCTATAGAGCCCTGCTACTTGTAGTCTTGTGACAATTCTTACTTTGTGAAAGCCAGGGCTTTGTCTTCCATTTAACTCATTGCTATGTCTGCATTCATTTATTCAGCACATATTTGAGTGCCTAACCTATGCCAATACTGAGCAAACAGTAAGCAGTCAATACATATTTGTTGATTGAATAAGTGAATGATTGAATCTACCCAGGCCCTGGAAATAGGAGAGGAGGGGAAGAATTGGAAAGATTTTCTAGGGAAGTGATGCCTGAACTGAACCTTGAAGTATGAGTCGGATTTTCCCCCAGGTTGGGGAGTAGTGATGGTCTAGCCTCTGATATTGCAGGCAAAGACCTGGAAACATAGGGATGGTGGGACATTCTGGGAGTGCTGAGTGGGAAGTACAGGACCAGGAGTGCTGAGGGGTGAGGCAGGGGTTGCTGCCAGGGCTAAGAGCATGGAGGACCATAGGTGCCTGTAGTGGATCCTGGACTAGAGACAGAGAAGTGTGGAGGGGAGCGGTGAGGTCGTTGGAAAAATATCCCCATAGCTCACTCTAGTGAAGAGTGAGGGACAGAACAGTGGAGGAAATGGTGCCAGAAAGTCTTATGTTAACTTCAGGGAAGGCAGGGGATCCCTGAGTTAGGGCAGTGCGTGCAGGAACTCAGAGAAAAGACAAAAAGTATATATATGGGAGACGGTATTACTAGGATTTTAGGATTGAAGGACTGAGGGAAGCATCAAGGCTAACATAGGGTTTCTAACATCAGCAAATCTGTGTCATTTTAAATAGAAAAGTTAGCAATTAGTTTGAGGAATGGTCTGGGTTAGGCATATATTGTGAGGTCTTGATGCCAGGGTAGCACCGAGGAAGGCCCTGGCCTCAAGTTGTGCGTTAATGGTTTTATTCACCTCGTGGTGGAACAGGGTCTGGCCACCATGCCTCTTGCTCCCTTCTTGCACTCCCCTCCCCCCCTCATTTGCTCGGCTCCTGCTGTGTGCCTGCACTGTGAGTTTGCTGGGGATGCAAACATGAATGGCAGCTGGTTGCTTTTCCTCAGAGAGTCTGCAATCATTTCTCAGGTTTGTGGGGAGTGTTATTCTTACCTTGAATGTTTTTTTCTTACTTATGGTGTAATTTTTGAATTTGTAAAACTTCATGCTGTTTAGGGGAAAAAAAAACACTGAAAAAATAGGGTGGGTGAGTGCATAAATTTAGTTTTTGCAAATTTAAGTGAGTGTTTCACCAAAATGTCACTTTTCATCCCCAGTTTCCTTTTTGTCTGAAATGCACCCAGTGAAGCAATCAAGAAGAAGAATTGATTAATTTTGTGCTGTGTGCTTTTCAGTTCTGTGTTTTGTTTGTGCTTCAAACTGCGACAGTTGAAATTTCATGGTAAAAGAGGAAAAGGTTTTACATTTGGGGTGTGGAGAAAAATGACTAAATTAAAGAAAGCAGATAAGAATACCACTGCTGTCCAAATGTAAGTGAGCTTCTGCCCAGGGGCAGAGCATGCAGCTGGGTTTGGAATGATCTGTGCTCAGGATTCTTGTGAAGGAAGAGAAGATAGAAGTTATCTCTTGGGCTTTGGCTGTCGCTCACATCAGCCAGGTGATTGAAGATGCAGGTCACATGGTAACCTTGGTCTCTTTTATTTGACATTTAAGGATAATTCTTAGACAACTTCTGCTATATTTGGGTGCAATTCAGTACTTTCTTTTTTTTTTTTTTGAGTTGGAGTCTCACTCGGTCACCCAGACTGGAGTGCAGTGGCCACTCCCGGCCACCGCAGCCTCGACCCTCTGGGCTCCCGCGATCCTTCTGCCTCAGCCTTCCAAGTAGCCAGAATTACAGGCATACACTACCACGCGCGACTGATTTTTTGATTTATTGTAGAGATGAGGTCTCGCTGCCCAGGCGGGTCTCGAACCCGCGGGCTCACTCAGGCAATCCACTCACCTCAGCCTCCCAAAGGCGCGGGATTACAGGCTGAGCCACCAAGCCCGGCTGCAATTCAGTACTTTCATTCTAACCTTTATAAAGCCCTCTGTTTGTTTCTGTATGCTATGTGCTGGTTTTCTTGCCATAGACCCCAAAGCCCAGTTTTTGGCTCAGCGTAGAGTATTAGCTTGTTTGAATTCCACAAATGAAATGAACAACTTTGAGTTTTTGCTTTTGAGAACCATTTAGCTGTAGCCTTTCCATGTTATGCTTGAGAGATTTGAGCCATTTAGGTATAGCTGTTTTTCTCAATGTCATTGATGAGAATGGGCCCTGGGGCCCATTAGCAAGTCCCATTCTTTCTAACTTTTGCTTAGTGAACAGCCTGCCAGGAAATTCAGGAGGAGCCTCATGGCAGGAGGCGGCAGGGACAGGCTGCAGTGCATCCCTTCCTGTGCACTTGGATGCAGCAGGCCAGTAGAGTTAGTGGGACAAAACCCTTGGGCCTGCTTTCTCCCTTTGTGCCTGTGATCATGTTGCAGCCTACATCCTGTGTGTTACGGCCGCATCATTATCATCAACTGGAATGCACATAACCGTAGCAAGGATGTTGACCAACTCTTCAGTGGAGCAGCGGGGCAGTGGAAAAGGAGGAACATGTTGCGTTGCAGTTTGCAAGCCTAGGCTTTTGCTGAGAGCCCTGGGATGAAGAGGACTGCGGCTACAGATTGAAACCTTGCTTGTATGCTGAGAAGATACCCAGATCAATACATTTCTCAAATGCACATTGCTGAGCCCCTCCTCATCCAGGTTGGCAGAAATACCTCTAATCTGAACATTGCCAAGGAGCCTTGAGAATCACAATGTCACGCCAGCTGGAGGTCGAGGGTCCTAGAGCTAGAGGGCGGCTGCACCTTCTCCTGGTAGTGGAGGTCTCACTGGAGCTGACCCAGCGAGCACAGTGTCGTGACTACAGTTCACGTGTGTGGCCTTTCTGCAGGGTGTTCTCTCAGACTGTGCCACCTTGTTGACAGTGATTAGAGGAGATGGCACAGCTGTGTGAAATGCTACCAATGTTCTTGGAAATAGTCATCTTTAAAGGCAGCTATGGGGAGCAACTCTGCTTAGAATGTGTTGTCATATTTTCTTTCTAAATGTTCTTTAGAAAACTCATCAAGTTACTTGCCGGTGGGCTCAGGGCACCTCCTGTGTGTCAGCCCCACCATAAATAGCTTATTGACATCCTATCACTTGGGTTATTATGAGTGTTTTTGGAGACATGGAGAGCACTGAGTAAAAATCCATAGGTAACTCAGATGCCAAAGGATGGTTATAATTCCATCTCTTTATAATGAACTGGCATTTATTGTTAACATATGTGCTTCCCTGCCTGGTCTGAAATGAACTGTCATTAGGGCCTTGAAATTGTATTGAGCTGACATCATACTCTCATTTCCTACCAAAGAGACTAATAAGTATGGTCCTCAGTGTTTGCTTTAGCCTGTAACAAATTAAAAGGTGAACATGAGCATAATCATGTCTGTCAATCCTTACAAATCCCTGGTAAGTGTTTTGCGCATTATGTTTTGAATGAGATTGAGGCAGGTGAGCTCTGTTTTGTTCAGTAACAATCTTTCCAGTTTGTCTTCACAGCAAGGCTCACAACTGCCATTTCTGACATAGCCTTTGTGAATTGCTTTCATCCTATTGTGCATGGACTTGTGGTTAGTGAATTCAGTAGTGGACTGAATAGCAATATTGTTTACCATGTGTTAGACCGTGTGCAATGAGAACAACTTCATTTTTGCTTATTGGGCATTAAATTCCTCACAGTGTTGAGTACCCCAGCTCTGTATTTCTTTTATATATCCTTGTTTTTATTGCTCAGAGATGATTCCTAAGTGGCAGAGAGTTATGCGTTTTTGTGTGTTTCTTGATGTTTTGAACTATGCCCTGATTGGGGGAGGGGACAGATGAATATTTTCATGTTTCTTGGAATTACTCCCTTAACCCTAAAGACATTCGCCATCTTGTTCCAATGTAACTCACTCTTTTCTTTACTAACTGTAGTTTCAGGATGACTTCCTTTGAAAATACTAAGGGGCAGAATTATCAAATGAAGTAAGGCCTCCATTCTCCAGAGAGCAGAAATCGTGTTTATAAACCGACAGGATTTATTACATACCTCATTTAGCCCATTCATCATTTTAATAGAAAAATGAGTCATTTTAGATGATTCTGAAATAATTTGAGGTAAGCTACAAAGCCCCAGGCATGATTTACTCAGACAGGACCATGCTATTTTCAAAAAGTATATAATGGAATGATCAGCACCAATAACTTATGATTACTTGTAAACATATCTGATGTTTTCACTGTCATGGAAATTTGTTGATTAGATAAAGCGTTCAGAGCTAGCTAGCTTTTCCCTCTTTCATCTTTTATGACAAATGGCTGAAAAGTTCCATACTTATCCTCTGCCTTTTCCAAACATTGACTGTAAATTTAATTCCAGATTTGTGTTTAATATTCACTTGATAAGAAAGAACACCAGTCAGTGTCATGGGCCAGTTTTATTGGAGATTATAAAACCTACTCATAGACATTTTCTTCCTAGAAATGAAACATTATCCTTTTACAGTTTCTTTAGCCCAGCACTCACACAAATTTTAAATCTTATTTTACCCATCTATATGCCACATATTCAACTCTTAGGAACACAACAGACCAGTCGCCTAGGAGCAGGGCTCTGAACCCAAAGGATTCTCAAAGTGATTAGGAATAAGCAACATCACAACAAAAGAAATACTTGCTTTTAGTTTTAGTTTGTTTTCATTTGACCAAGAACTTTCAGATCCAGTATCTCATTTGGTGTTCGATATCAGTAGGACATCTGTCATTCCTCCTAGAGATGAGAAAACAAATGTTCAAAGAAACTATGATTCTGGAAGTTGCATAGAGAGAGAGCCAGGGCTGCAGCATAGGTCTCCTGTGCCCAGGTGTCTTATTTTGGACACAGTTTCATTTTTAGTTTTTTTATAACTTGTAGCAGATTTGATCTATTATATTAGAATGCGTGAGGGGACTTTTAGGGTAAGGCACATGGACAAAGCAAAATTTCTGCAGATAAAAGTAGAAAAGACAACTGAAAATCCTGCATGCGGTGCGTACCACAGGAAGCAGGGAAACAGCATGATGGGCCCTCAGTGTCAGCCGGCAGCTATGACCCCTCTCACAGGCCTTGTTTGCTGCTGCTTAGTGAGATAATATAGTCACAAGTGTGACATGGTTAGGGAGTGAGAGTAATCTGCTCAACTAGGCATCAGGAACTAACGTTTCCATCTAAACCATTGTGAATTTTAAAAGTTTGGGCATGCCAAGTTGTAAATTTCAGCATAAAAAAATTCTCTTCTGTGGATCCCTACATTGCAAGGAAACTGCTTAGATGAAGTGCTGTTGTGGACTTTCATAAAGTCATTGTTCTTATGAACAGAAAAGTTTGCTGTACTCTGTCATACTTTGGGAGAAGTGGTTGATATTGATCCAGAAGGATCTGGTGTGTAGCAATTACCTATTCCTTTTCCCTCAGAAGATTACTAGTATGTAAAGGCAGGAGCTTTGCCTTTTTTATTTGTAAAGACTTTTCTTGCAGTGGAGGTAAGAGGTGATTCAGCTATTTTTCTTAGGATAATAAAGATGCATTAATCTGGCAGGATGCTTGTTGAGAATAGAGATAGGCTTGCCGCAATTGAATATTTTTGAGTGAATATGATGTACGTCAGCAGTGTTTACACGTGCAGTGAATTCAGTCAGTTTTGCTTTCATTGACTTTTATGAGTCAGAGCCTGACTTTACCAACAAATAGAATATAGTAGACTGTCTTCATTGTAAATTTCTCATTGGGCATGTCAAGTTGTAAATTTCAGCATAAAAAAATGCTCTTCTGTGGATTCCTACATTGCAAGAAAACTGCTTAGATGAAGTGCTGTTGTGGACTTTCGTAAAGTCATTGTTCTTATGAATAGAAAAGTTTGCTATGGTTTGTCATACTTTGGGAGAAGTGGTTGATATTGATCCAGCAATTATCCATTCCCTTTCCCTCAGAAGAATACTAGTATGTAAAGGCAGGAGCTTTGCCTTTTTATTTGTTAAAGTCTTTTCTTGCAGTGGAGGTAAGAGGTGATTCAGCTATTTTTCTTAGGATAATAAAGATGCATTAATCTGGCAGGATGCTTGTTGAGAAGAGAGGTGGACTTGCCGCTGATCATTCAGATGCTATATTAAGTTTAAAAAAAACACACAAAGATTTCAGGATGTAGCTATATAATCATTAATATATTTTTAAATTGTACTTTCTAGTCCTGAGAGTAATTCTTATTGTCAGCGGGTTAATTAGTTTATTTCTAAAAATAAGCTTTTTCCTCATAGCTGTGGTAGAGTGATAGGAAAAAGCTGGTCACTGATTTTTACTTTATGTTTACTATTGAAAAAGTAAAAGCTGCGTATAAACTTTGCTAGATTGTAAGTGTGTGTGTATGTGTGCATAATTGTTTGTGTTATATGTGGTGAAGTTAAGCACCTATAAGAAATTAAAATTTCAGCCAGGCCTGGTGGCTCAGCCTGTAATCCTGCACTTTGGGAGGCTGAGATGAGTGAATTGCCAGAGACTGCGGGTTCAAGACCCGCCTGGGCAACTTGGTGAGACTCATCTCTACAATAAATCAAAAAATTAGCCGGGTGTGGTAGCGCACACCTGTAGTTCCAATTACTTGGAAGGCTGAGGCGGAAGGATCGCCGGATCCCAGCAGGTTGATGCTGCAATGGCCGGGATTGGCCACTATACTCCAGTCTGGGCGACAGAGTGAGACTCCAACTCAAAAAAAAAAAAAAATTCTTTAGATTACAGAAATGTAAGAATACTACAAATAACTCACTTACTTTATTGGTCTATTTCTACCTAAATATATTCATAAGTATATATTTGGGGGAGATCCTTTGAGCATGAATTAAAGACATGTCTATTTACCCCTTAATCCTTCTACCTTTTAACAATCAATGTGTCTTATAGAACCAAGTATAGTTATCAAAATCAGGAAGTTTGACATTGATAATGGTTTTAGTCTTCAAATTAGATTCCAGTTTTGTCAGTGGCTCCAATCATGTTCTTTAGAGCAGTTGCTCCTCCTGGTACAGGATACATGCTGGGATCATATTGTAACTAGTTGTAATGTCTTAAAATTCCATTTTAAATACGATTTGCACACAGGGTCAAGATGAAAACCATGTTGACTTCACTCTGAATTCCTGTTGTCATGTCATTGACAGAGTTTAGTAAGAAGAAAGTGGGGTGAGTGAGAAAGAGGTGAAGAGTTTCATTGAGAGTTTCGTTGAGAATAGTCTATGTTGTAGGTTAATTGAGGAAAGAGTCATTGTCTTAGGAATTTTATTGCACAAACCAAAAATGCTTTCGCTGGCATCTGTACGGATCCTGTGTCTTCCAAAGACAGCTGGCTTCCATGCAGTATCATCAAAAGCTAGAGAGTAAGCTCTGCCCATATTTCTACAGAGTTTTGAACCACATTTTCCTCTGAAATGGCCTTTACTGTCTGTCCCTTACTCCTCCTTTCCAGGCTCCACGTCATATAATTTTTGGCAAATTGCTTCCTTTTCTTTATGCCCTTTATTTCCACCTTTTAAAAATGAGGGCAAAGTCGTTAATGTAGTTCTTTTTCAAGTCTGTTACCTTGATGAATCAATAGACAAATACTGGAGTTCTTAGAGAATGCAAAGTTCTATATACTTATAAATTGAGTTTTTATAAAGTAATTTTGTTTTATGAAAAGGTTACCAATTCCAACAGTCACGTCTATTTTAATTTTGTTTTTTTAAAAAGTCCATTTTATAAAAAGAAAGACAGTTAAAGTTGAAAGCCTCTATTTTCTTGGTTAAATTGGTTTTTTGTTATTGAATACTTACTCGGATTAATAGAATGGTGTAGTCACGGGCACAGGCATAAATGCTCTTAGCTAGTCACTGCATTGAAAGTGTCAAAATGGGAGAGGGCTCCTTTTCTTGGAAATAAGAGGATGGGATCTTTCTGCTCATATGTGTATTTGTTGGCTTAGAATGAAAACTCAAAGCTTGATTAGGAAAATAAACTTAAATTGATGTTTAAAAATGTATACAGTCATTTTAAAAGAAACAGAAGTTGTTCTACTTTATAACTTTACAACAGTGATTTTTAAGTGCCCTAAATTTGCAACAATGTGATTGGACCTGGAGAACATGGTGCCAAAGGAAATAAGCCAGACCTAGGAAAGCAAACACTGCGTGGTCTCATGTATGCATGGAATCTGGAAACTTCGGGCTCTAGGGGCAGAGAGGAGTGTGGCAGTTGCTAAAGGCTGGAGTGATGGGAAGGAGGAGCCAGGTCAGGGGTGCCGGGTTTCTGTTAGAGGATGAGTCAGTTCTGTGAATCTGCATGCAGCCTTGTGACTGTAGCTCCTCCTGAACTCAAGCAATCCTCCCTTAGCTTCCTAAAGTGCTGGGATGACAGACGTGAGCCACCACTCCCAGCCAGATTCATCTTTTCAAATGCTTACTTCATTTTCCATTCATTTCTTCAGCTCATTAAAAGTCATTTGCTAATTTTTAATGTGATCATTGCATCTTCTATCTTGCTCATTTCTGGCAGTTTTTCTTTCTTTCCTAACACCTCCTTGCTTCATGTTAAATTTGCACCTTATGGACAGTGGCACCTTTAGAAAGCTTCCCGGCATTCCCTGTCATGCTCGAGTGACAGAAGAATGGATTAGTGCTTCACACTTATTATTTTTTACCTTCTTGATGAACTCAGTATATTGTAAAGCAGCTGGCTTGTTTCTAACCCCGAAGGCATCAGACAGAGCAAGTTCTGCGTGGCACTCTCCTCTAACACACGGTGTATTTTGGCTGTGTGTCTCCATCCTGCAGATCACCACTTCCAAGATTGTCTATAGCTGTAAATATGCTCTGCATGTGCATCATAACGTTGCTGTCCCGTCCTCTCTGATCTGCTCTCCTGTTTGAATTTTTTCCTTTTTTTGGTGAGCCTTGGGAGCAGGTACACTTGGCCTGTAGAGTGACACAACAAAAGCAGGCTCTTGAGGTAGTCAGGTTTTGTCCTTGTAAATGACATGGTACAAATGCATGCAGTGGATTAAAATATGTTCACCCTGACAGAATTCTTTTACTTGAAGTGAAAACGTCTTCGTCAATTCTGATTGCAACAAAGGTTACTGCTGCTGGTGAGAGTGATTTGCCAAGGCTGTAAGTTGCTCAGGCTCTGTTCTGGAGATACATTTGTTACTGGGTTCTCAGCTTTGAGTTGGTTATAATCTTGTCTTGGCATGCTCTGTTTCCAGAGTGCACCCATTTTCATTTTTCCTTGGCTTTTTCTCAAGATTTATGAAGGGGATACTTAGCTTTTTGTCTGGTAAATATCAGAGCCTGTTTGAGTTTCCTGATCAATAATTTTAAAATAACTAGAAATTGATCCATACCGGCCATAAATCCATCCAAACATTTCTGTTGATGTCTGTCATTGTAGAGAAGGTATACAAAAGACACTTTGTCCCCATATCACTGCAGACAGGACACAGATGCAAGTACCAGGCAGCTGTGCACTGGGGAAATACTCTCGCAGTGCTCACAGCTTGACACAAGGCTTTGGGGCTGTTTCTCCAGGCTTATGTACGTTGCAGAGGTTGGAGAAGTTTCTGGACTGTGAGCCTAGCCTCATCTGGGGTTCAGAGCTTGTAGTGCATATAGGCTGGGTCACCTGTGATCAGATGCTCTTGCTAGGCCACACCTCCTCTGGAGCACTCGTGTCTCTGATTGGCCTTGGCCTCCTCATCCTCCTTGTTTGACCTGAAGTTCTTGTTTTCCCCTCTCTTAAGGTAGAATAAGGGAGAAGTGTTGGGGTGTTTGATTTGGCAAGAGCAACAGTGATTCACATATGCTGCTTAGGCAGAAAGAACACTGGTTGGTATTTGGGAAAAAGGACCAGCTCCCCCTCCTCTCCCAGTGGTTATGAAGTCAGTAAGCTTCTTAGGTGTCCACTCGCTCCCTGGTCACTGTCGAGGTTTTATAAGACTTGCAAGTTCTAGGTGGACAGCATGCTTTTATTTGAGGAGGTCTTAGCTGTGCTCACAGATTGCCACAAGACACTCTGCCGTAACTCAGAAATCAGAGAGAAATGGTGACCTTGCGATAAAGCTCAAAACTTGCTCAGGGTATCCAAGGCAAGGACTGCCTGTTGCTGATGGAGCATGTTAGCATGCGGCAGGAAAGGCTGTGTCCCTCTTTATTTTTCGGTCTTTAAAACAAGGTTTAGAAAAGATTATTTAATATCGTGGGACTTTTTTTTCAATATGATGTTTAATATTTGTGTATCTCGTAGGCAGAAAGCATCATAGCAGAATTTTTAAAAACTTTTTTTCTTACACTTTAAAAATGCTTTTCTGTGTTTACTCGAATCTCTAGAATGGATAAATACTAATTTATATACTTACATAATAAAATTAAATACATCTTTAGCCATTAATCATTGTTTAGAAAACAGTTTAATATACAGAAGGAAAGAAGAGATTGAAAAAGACAAGCCATGGCTGTGTCCTTCCCTTCCACAGTCTATCACCTATGGCCCTGGTGGGTGTCTGCCTTTTGTGGAGATTTTACAGCAGGCTTTCTTAGTTCCATGCTATCACACGTTCAGGTCATAATGCTCACCAACTAGTCCTCCAGTTATGATTGGGCCTTCCTCATACCTGGGCTGTAGAAGGATCGTGCCTTGGTGGGAGGTCCCACAAACCTGTTCTTCTTGGCAGCTACAGTTCTTATTTAAAGTGATGTGGTGGCCTCTTGGTTGATTCCTAAATCTGTAAACTCCTGAACCTGTTGACAAACTGGCTTCTCTGTGTGCAATGCCAAGTTCCCCAATGGTGATTCTTTACCTGGGGCCTTTGGATAGGGAGCCTGAAGTGGTTTCCAGTGACAGCCCCTGTGCCCTTGCCAAGTGAAGCTTCATGGAAGAAGGGGGTTGAGAAGAGCCATGCTTGGAGGCTGTGCCAGGGAGGCCTGGTGAGGGGAGGCCCTCACTACACAGAGTGGTGAGCCATTTCCCAGTTTCACCCAGGACTCGGGTCTTTGACCTCAGCTTCTTCCTTCCCCTTTTCCTGGAGTTCCCTTGGGGTTGGTGGGGCTAGTGGTCTTGTCAGGTCACTGTTCTTTTTGTTAGGATTTGACGAGGTCTTAGCATCACGAGAAAGAGTCCCAGACTCTCAGGAATACATGGGCAGAACCAGGACCAGCATCCAAAGCTCCAGGCTCCCTGTCTGGGTTTCAGTCTTCTTTCTGGGTTTTCCAGAGAGGATCTAGGGATTGTGGGCCAGAGAACAAGAAGGCCAGGGACCTTGCTGCCTGTTTGGACTAGCATGGGATTAGCAGTTCCCCTGGCAGTGAGGAGGCCCCTCTCCCACCCCCTGCTGGGGAAGCCGATGCATGCAGAGCATTTGGGGCAGACGGTGCCGTGGAGGTGTGCATGTGCAAAACGCGCCTCCTGCTCTTTATCTCCTGAGATGCTGTGTATCTCGTGGCCCTTTCCATGCTTACCCACTCATCGGGAGCCTCGAGTGGCTGGGTGAGGATTAATATTACAACTTTCTAGACATTGAAACTGAGGCCTCTAACACAATCTATTGAATGATGGGGAGAAGGCTCATGCTATTTATCAGGTACCTTCAAGTCCATTATTTCAGTGAGTGAGATAGTCAGTAAATATCTCTAGTCTCTCTCTGTTCTTACCTTGAAACAAATAGACAGAAATATGGTCACTGAATACAGAGAATGATGATCATTGATAGACTTCATTCTATTGTGACATCACATTGTACTTAAGTGAGATTATAATAAAGATCTTGTAGTTTATGACATGGCTTGTCTATCATAACTAATGCCCATTTATTTAGCAGTAGGGGACTTTTTCTCCTTGTTTTTTCTTTTTAATCTATGTGGTTTTGTATATTTTGTAATTGCATTCATTCATAAATTATTTTGTAATTTTGTAATTGTATTCATTCATAAATTATTTTTTGAGGGCCTACCATGTGGCAGGCATTGTAACCTGCATGCTAGGGATACATCAAAAAATATATGTATAAAAAAATCCTTGCCGGGCTCGGTGGCTCAGCCTGTAATCCCACGCCTTTGGGAGGCTGAGGTGAGTAGATTGCCTGAGCCCGTGGGTTTGAGACCCGCCTGGGCAGCAAGACCTCATCTCTACAATAAATCAAAAAATCAGCTGGGCGTGGTAGCGCATGCCTGTAATTCCGGCTACTTGGAAGACTGAGGTGGAAGGATTCCTGGAGCCCAGCAGGTCGAGGCTGCGGTGGCCGGGAGCGGCCATTGCACTCCAGTCTGGGCGACAGAGTGAGACTCCAACTCAAAAAAAACCCAAAAAAACAAAAAAACTTGCCCTGGTAAAACTTACGTTTTAGTAGAAGGAATTGATATATACCATGCTTAATGTTGATACTTGAAATACTTCAGGATGAGAGAGAATGGGGTTGGGGTGGTTAACTCTATAGGAATAAAAATAGTTAACTCAGTTTTTAATGCTCTACTTCAATTTCTTGATCATTTTGTGATATTCTGTACCTAGCCGGTGCATTATAATTTTCAGGACACTCTATTTCATTTTGGTCAGGCTCCTCTTTCTGCTGAGGCTGATGTTGGATTTCCCTCTCTGTCCTCACAAACCCAGTTTGAGCAAGAACCCTGCACGATCATTTTAGGGAAAGTCCCCCTCCCTTGGTATCTGGCTACACTGGATACTGTCCCCCAGCTTTCTGCAGCAATGATCATATCGAGTCATCTTAGCCGAAGACCCTTGTCCTCATGTTTTCTTTCACAATTTCCCTGTCGCCATGAGCCCTTGAGTAAAGTCTACTCTGCTGTCTTTAACAAGAATCATGGGTGGTTTTTTTTTTCTTTCATAGGCCCATCCACACCAGGGAGGGTAACTGTTCCACTCAATGTCTACTGGTTTAAATGTTAATCACATCTAACAAAAACCCTTTACAACAACAGCTAGACTGCTGTTTCACCAAACATCTGAATATTATAGTCTAACCAACATGTGCTTAACTGTTGAAGCAGTTGTTTTCACTTTCTAGATGAAAATGCTAAGAGGTGCTTTCTTGCCCTGTATTCGGAATGGTGCTGTAGAGTGCTAGGCCATCACGTTGGCAGCAGGCACACTGGTGGCTGTAGGGAGTGGAGGAGTTTACTATGTCTTTTCTTTGTAGGTGGGGAGAACGGAGGGTGGCTGAGGGCTGTCTCCCCACCCAGCCCACACACACCAAGGAAGGAGCCTCCTTCCCACCTTGAAGCTGCTGGTGATGTGCCTAGCTACACCGTGTTGGCATTGTCACTTGTCTCACCTCTCAGCCATTTCTTCAAAATTTGTATCTGCATGGTTGCCTAAGGATACCTAAAGGTTGCGGGTTCTGCCAACTCTGACAGTCTCCCCCCTAGTCTCCTAAACTGTCAGGCCAGTAGAAGTGCTAATGTCATGGCCACACTCTTCCTGTGAGGTTGCAAGACTGTGCAGGAGTACAAACGGGTGACAAATGATGCCATGGTCCACTTAATCCAGCAGGGAGCAGCCCACAGGCTTTGTGCTGCTCCACTGAGTCAGCTGGTGGGGAAATAGTGTAGAATGTCATTCTCGCTCTCAAGGTCAGCATGACTGTCACACATACAGCCGCTTACAGAACAAGTCTGACTCCCGAGTGCCTGGGAGCTACCACAGCTGCCCTGACCCTCCTTGTGGCCTCGCGCTGGAATCTCCTCTGTTTTCCTACCCACCGGCCAGCCCTTTCAATTCAAGGCACAGCATGACTGTCTCCTTCTTAGTAAAGCCTTCCTGATTTCCTAACATGGAAGTGATCACAGTCGCTTCCATATTTCCAGAGCTCCTTGTTCATGACTCTTTGATGACTAGGGTGACCCTGTAATTCATCATCCCACTTGGGAAAAGGGGAGGAAGCACTGCTGAACATATCAGCAGTACAACATACATAGCTGGGAGGCCCCAGCAAGCCAGGGCATCTGATCATCCTATTTAAGGTCTTTGCTCTAACCCAGCATGTGTTCATCTCTCATGTTAGAGTATGAGTCCCATTGTCGGGGTCGAAGAGGAGAAGATATTCATCCTTGCATTTCCATCCTGGGTGTCATGTGCAGCAGGATGGCATGTATGAAATTTGCATGCATGTTGGATGGCATGCATGAAGTTCGCTGTAAGACCACAGATGCGAGAAGTCGTGCGGGCCTGCTGGCACCTCCAGGATGGCTGCAGGGACAAGAGACTCAGTCTGAGTAGGAGACTCAGCAGTGGTGCAGCTTCTTCGGGTTGGCCAGCAGTTCAGTCCAGTATAATGACTGTTGGGTTAATCATATGTAGATTGTTACGGTAGAGCGTGACGTGGGGACTCAGGACAGTCTGGAAGGTGGTAGAACCATGGTTCCTGGGCGATGTGTCTCAGTGGACACAGGAACCACCTGTGGTGAGAAGTAGCGCCTCCTCGGAGGCAGGCAGAAGGGAGGCAGCGACGGCCCTGTTTCTATGTGTGGCAGCTGGTCCCTTCAGCATCTTCATTAACTCTGAATTCCTTCTGGTGATATATTAAAATTGTATCACTGGAGAAGGTTATGATCATTTGGTAAGGCTGCTGATAATTATGTAGAGGAGAGGACTCTATAAGGTTCTTTTATAGACTAGGTGTCATTGAGAAATTTCCTTGATGAGCAGTCTAGATGACATTAGTTCATGGACTTTTACGTATAAATGAAGGACTTGCCATTTAAACATTCCTTTCCACTGGCCAGAGTAGGCAGCTGTTGGCATAATGAAGTGAGTTATTGAATATAATATTGAGTTTATTACCACATGGCCCTAACATAAGTAAATAATGGATACACTGACGTCTGCTTTATAGGCGGCCATAAGCAACCTCTTTAGAACATGTCACAGGTCTTTCTCAGGGGGTAGCATTTTACTGCCACCTCCCTGTTGTCATTATTCTTTAGTGCCTTGGGGCCAACTCCTTCCTATTGGAAAGGTAGATACTTAAAATTCTTTTGTGGGCAATGAGCATTTGGTTTTACTCCATTCTATAATTTAGACTCTAATGGAAAATTGTTAGTACAAACTTTGGCACCTAGGCTCTTACAACATTTTTTTATCAGATACCTCTGGTCAGCAGATGCTCTATGGCCTAGGCTTATTGCATTTGCTATGAAAGCAAACGTCTCATCATTCTATTGAGGACCGGCAGGAGGGCTTTCCTGTCTGTCTTTAAAAATCCCTTAGGCTTGATAGTAACCTTGCTAGACAGGGTGTTGACCGCTTAATTCTTCATTAAACTTCCTGTCCTTCACTGACTTTTGTAAAAATCTGTAGCCAACTTTTAAAGTTGTGAATTTTGCGTCAACCTCATTTTCTCCACAAATAATGGGCACAGGTGCAAAAAGAAAGAGCTGTGTGATCCTAGGATGTAGATTCCCAAGTCTGGCTGGTCATTCATGTCCCTTGTCAAGCTACTGGAAAGTACAGATGCTCCAGGGGACTCAGACCTACAGGTGGGACCTGGGCATGTGTTGTTGGTTTTTTTTGAGTTGGAGTCTCACCCAGGCTGGAGTGCAGTGGCATGCTCATGGCTACCCCATTGGGCTCTGGCAATCCTTCTGCCTGGGCCTTCCAAGTAGCCGGAACCACAGGTAATTTTTTAATTTATTGTAAAGATAAGGTCTTGCCAAGTTGCCCAGGCTGTTCTCGAACCCATGGGCTCAAGCAATCCCCACATCTCAGCCTCCCAAAATGCTGGGAATACAGGCTTGAGCCACCACACCTGGCTGTGTATTTTTAAAATACATGATTCTAGCACTTAACCCTAGATGCTTCCAACTGATTGAGGGCCTGAGGGAGTGAGGTATCACCCTCCTCTTGCTGCTGGTTGGTGTCCAGTGGTGGACAGCTTTGGTGTTAGATGAGCAAGCCCACTCGTTGGTGCCAGGGCCTTGGTGCCCATATTCACTTCCAAGCTTCCTCTATGTTGTTTGATGATAAAATCTGCATTAAGCACGTTTTGTAACTGCCATGTTCTTCATATTTTGTTAGGCAAAGAGTTCCACTCATCTGTCATTCTGTCCCTGTCTCTTAGTGTCACTTCTTTCTTATTAGGCCTGAATGTGGAGGGTACTGGCTTTAGGGACAGAAGACACTTGTGAGCTCTTCAACCAAGGGCTTGTGATAGTCAACTGGCCATCTCCCTCATGTGAGCTGTAGTTTCCTCTCTTCTGAAATCAAGATGGTGTTTTTCATTATAACTTTGAAGTTATCTAATATCTAGGCAAACCCTTTGTAAAACTGCATTTCTATATATTTATTTTATTTTTAATTTTTTAATTTTTTTTCTTTTTTAGTCATAGTCTCACTCTGTCACCCAGGCTGGAAGACAGTGGCATGATCATGGCCACTACAGCCTTGACCTGCTGGGCTCAGACGATCCTTCTGCCTCAGCCTTCCAAGTAGCTGGGACCACAAGTGTGCGCCACCATGACCAGCTAAGTTTTTGGTCTATTGTAGAGACAAGGTCTTGCCAAGTTACCCAGGCTGATCTCCAACCGCCAGGCTCAGGCAGTCCTCATGCCTTCACTTCCCAAAGTGTTGGGATTATAGGTGTGAGCCACCAGGCCCAGCTCAATTCTGTATTTCTTGAAACATGTTTTTGATATATCTTGTTATACAATCTCCTGTCAATTAACAATGGGGATATGTTCTAAGAAATGCGTTGTTAGGTGATTTTGTTGTGTGAACATCATAGAATGTACTCACACAAAACTACATGGTATATCCTACTACATACCTAGGCTATATGGTATAACCATATGTGACCAACTGTCATATATATGGGCATCCTTGACCGAAGCGTAGTTATGTGGCCAGGACTACACATAGAGTTTCCACAGTGGCTGAATCAGTGTGTCTTAATGAAGAGAATGATCAACAGATATTCTATTTTTTTGTGTGTGTGTGTTGGAGTCTCACTCTGTCTCCCAGGCTGGAGTGTAGTGGCATGCTCACGGCCAGCTCAGATGATCCTTCCTCCTCAGCCTTCCAAGTAGCTGGAACTACAGGCACACGCCACCACGCCTGGCTAATTTTTTGATTTATTGTAGAGATGAAGTCTCACCAAGTTGCCCAGGCTAGTCTTAAACCCGTGGGCTCAGGCAATCCTCTCACTTTGGCCTCCCAAAGTGGTGGGATTATAGGTGTGAGCCACCTTGCCTGGCCTAACAGATATTCTTAACAGGTGTAGACAGAAGGTTTGTTTTGCCTCTTTCTAAATTGGTCCCTTCTTCCCCCTTTATCCCCTTATATGGAATTCTAGGGATTCCATCCCTTGACTCATTCCTAGGAGATTGCTCTTCTTTTGCCTAAAGTTAGTATCTAGCATTGCAGACCCACCAGTGTGTGGAGTTTCCTCCCTGGCCTTTTCCACAGTTTAATTTTAATCGCTTTTCTAAAACATTATTTCACTTTTTTGATTTTCCTAATTATCAAACAGATCAGCAGTGGGGCTCACCACTTTAGAGTGAGTGAGTGGCTGAGGATTTTTGCCTGAGAAAGGGAAGCGCTTGTTGATTTTCTCCCCCCTTGAGCAACACAGCAGTAACAAGTGAGCAAGTCTAGAGTTCTCTGTAATAGATAGTTAAAGGAGCCTGCCTCTGCCAACAGACCTGCTTCCCCAGCATCTGTAGCAATCCAGAGTCATTAGCATACCTTTAATGGTTTCTTTTCAAAATAATTTCTTCCAGGGCATTTAGAATGCATCAAGGAAAAATATTGAGTTGTAGAGATGAGAAGTTTTAAATGTAGACAAATGGTTTTCATTCCCTCAGATGTAATTTTGATAGACTCAAGAAACCACATAGCAACACGTGATAGAGTATAACACATTTCATAGCATTTAATGGACTATCGGGGAATTATTTTTTCAGGTACTCTAAAATAGTTAATTAAAAAAACCTTTTTTAAAAAAATTTTAATTCAAAAAATTACTATGTTTCTCAGCACCCTTAACTCTACTATGGACCTTCTGCCGGGCTGTTTTGGGCTGCCTGTGGCTGTTTTTCACACTCTTTTTTTGATCAATCATGAAATCAATGTGATTCTCATAAGATGAAAAATGCTTTGTAGGGTACTTGCCATTTTTATGTAATACATAATGCATATTAATCTTGTTATTTATTTAGTTGTGAGGGGGAAATCTTCAGAGAAGCAAATTAAGCTACATCTTTTCCCTGAAATGCCAAGGGTAGATGAGAGAAGGTCTTTACTAGAATTTTAAAGATGAATTTATTTACTGTGACTTATTTTTTTAAAAATCAAAATGACTTCTTTACTTTTTAAAACATGCAAACCATGTGTACTTTCATCATGTACACATAGCTGTTTCCATAATTGTTTCATATATTTGCAAGGATGCACTCTTTTTTTAGATCTGTTTATGTTTTTTTTTTCGTATTTAATGTTTACATTGGATTATGAAGAGGGCAGGTCCCATAGTACCCTATACTGTATTCCTAAACGAAATTGATGCTTTCCAAGAGGAAAGCGGATATAGGCAGGATTATACAGCTGACCACTGCAAGCTTCTGACTTGTGTCTGTAAATTCCTTTGATCTCATTTTGTTTTAGCCATTCTTTGCCACTCTAGAATGATTTCTGTAGCCTCACCAGTTGTATAATTTCCACATCACCTTCCTAACACCTTTTTTAGAGAGATGGTATTTTTCCTTATTTTTTTCTTGATGCTTGGCAGGCAAATACTTTGATTTTCAAAGGTCTTAAGACATGTTATATTAGCTCTGAGGTTTCAATATTGGTTTTTCTTATTTACTTGAAATGTTGACCGTATATGAGGTCATGTATTTATTGTTGTAGCAGTTATTTTTAAAAATTCTTAGACTCTTTAAAAGTTGGAATCTGTTCAGTGAATTGAGGAAAGTTATTTTCCATTTCTGAAGGACATCTCATACATGCTTGCATTCTGGAACTATTACTTTTATGCTACTTAGGCAATAAATAGGCTTATTGGAAGATGGAGCTTACAATTTTAGACCTTTATATTATATTCTATCTTCATCCACAGCGTCCAGGAGAGTTCAGTGTCCTGTCCTTGTTCCAAGCACCAGGATGGAGGTGGAGGGGAAAGGGAAACAGAGGCTCACCAGCTCTCCTTTGGGAGGTGCCCTGGAAGGTGTGCACATGGCACACCTCACATTCTGTTGGTCAGAACGTAGTTGCCTATACATACCTAGTATCTAGGAAGGCTAGGAGATACCTTTTTTCCTAGAATGTGATATGAGCCCTTCTAAAAACCAGAGGCCCTATTACAAATAAAGTCAAGTTGGGTCTAACGAGGAGTTAACATCTGTCACAGTTATATGCTCTTCAAAAATGATATTTCAGCTTTCTGATGCAAAGCCAATTTTTAAAATATTCAGATATTTAACATTTCTTGACAACTCCTTTGCGATTATGCATCATATTGACTTTTTGATTATATATATGCATTTGAAAACACCAACTACTATTATTTTCCTAGATATTGTGGTGCTAAAGCATTGCCAGTAGAATCTAGAATCTTCAAATAAATTTTGAAAAGGGATGACGGACCAAATGGAATTCTAATTACTTGATTTCAACACATTTCTTTTTCATTTGAATCTTTAAAGAGAAAAGTGAAAAGCAACATTATCCTTGAAAAATTCTTTCTCAGCATCTAAGCAGCCGTTTTTAATTACAGAAAATGTCTTCAAAATCTGTTTTGCCATTTTACAGTTTTGGCTGTGAGAAAGTCAATTGTCAGTTGTGTAATGGAGGAAAACATATTTTAAGCTAAAAAAGCCATTTATATATTTTGTTGCATAGACATGTGTTATTGGACATCAGTGGTTGGTTTTTCATAGAAAGTTTTTCCTCTTGGATTTGATATCATGGTTGGTCATGTAGACACAAAAGGCACTCTAGTGTCAACCAGTTCATGCTTGCAGAAATGTGACTGGAATGTAACGAGAATTGTTTAAAAATAGCAATAAACATGAATCACGCAGTATGTGTGTCCTTTCTTCCAAAGTTGTCTCCTGCCGGGCTCGGTGGCTCAGCCTGTAATCCCGCGCCTTTGGGAGGCTGAGGTGAATGGATTGCCTGAGCCCACGGGTTTGAGACCCGCCTGGGCAGTGAGACCTCATCTCTGCAATAAATCAAAAAATCAGCCGGGTGTGGTAGCACGCGCCTGTAATTCCGGCTACTCAGAAGGCTGAGGCAGAAGGATCGCCGGAGCCCAGCAGGTCGAGGCCGTGGTGGCCAGGAGCGGCCACTGCACTGCAGTCCAGGCGACAGAGTGAGACTCCAACTCAAAAAAACAAAAAACAAAGTCGTCTCCTTGGGAAGCTGTGATATTTTTTCCAGGTAGAGCTGCCCCTGCTCATAGTTTCAGGCCTCCCTCCCTCACTCTTCCTGTCCCTTTCTCTTCCCCTCTTCTTTTTCTTTCTTTCTTTCGTTCAAGAATTTCCTTAAAAAGCACATTTCTCTGAATACCCTGCAAGGTGATAAATCATCAGCTGAGGATGGGTTTGATTTTAGGGAACAGCCAGAAGTCATTTGGAGTTGAGGCTGGTGGGTGATAAAACTGTAATAACGATTTCAGTTCTAGATTAGGAGTGAGCAGTCCTATCAAGCAATCAGACCCCTTTTCTTGAATTGTGAAAGGTTGATTAAGAAGGATATTCTCAAATGGGAAATCTGAGTTTAATGTTTATGATTGTTAAGGAAAACAAGTCAAGTCTTATTTGATAATGGCATTATAAGTTGAAAGGACCTAAGTTGGAGTTGATATGCTCAATGAGCAGCCATTTTAATGCTGGCTAGTTCTGTCATTCTCTAGCAGTTCATTTTAGCTTGCCCTCTAATCACTAGCAAAGGACAGAACCAGTTTCTCAGAGGTAGCAATTGATAATTGCTCTACAGCCTCCTCCCAACTTGTTTTGTAAACAAGTTAACCTACGTAGCTCTTCATGACACAGACCCCATCAACATGGCAGCAATCATGTGAGTAACCCACCCGACTGCCTGCTGTCCATCACCTGACATCAGTACCTGTGCTTACTTGTCCTCTTTGTGATGACATGGAACAGACCACCACCCAATCACCTTGACAAACTTTCCCCATCAAAGGGAAGGCTTCAAGTAACCATTTGATAATGTTTTGTTAGTCTTGTGTGGCCATGTTGCTCTTTGAGCTATGGCCACCATGTTTCCTAACTTTGGCCCCCTCCCCTACCTTAGGGAGGTGAATCCCCCCCCCAATTTACTTTTATAAATAAACTATGTTTTCTAGTCTAACTTCTGCAACTCTTTCCTTTCTTTGTGTGACACAGGATTGCACACCATGCCCCATGGCAGGTCTGACCTAACATTTTTGAGGTCCCACCGAGATCATTAACCTAACAGAAGTTTTGTGTATTCATTTATTTTTGTATATATGCCTACCTCCTTTTCCCAATGGCCATGTCTTTCAGCTGACTGCCTGTTGGAAATTGTCACACTTTTATTTTATGATAATAGTCCTTTAGGAGTTTTTAATGATATCTGTACATCATCTTTGAAGTATAGTAATTAAAGTGACACAACATAGGAGGAAATCAAATTTCACTCAAGGCTTAATTATATAAATTGGCTACCTGATACATGTTTTTCTTTTGGAGTTTAACATTTGAAAATTGGCAGCAAGGTTTTAATACTTATTTTAAACATAATCATGTAGATCTGTTTTATCAGATGGAGTAATATGGTAACATTATCGATGTCATATTTAGTGCCCTTATCAACTTATATTGCTTCAAAAATATAACTTGCAAAAATAAATTAGGTATTTAGCAGTTATAGTAAATATTTGAGTTTTTCAATATCTGTTAACTGTAAAACTTAATGATATTTATTTAAAGAGAATTTTAAGCTTTAAAAATTTGTCGTTCTCACTGTGTTTCTTTTGAACTTGTATGGTATCTCATTGTTTTAAGGCTATACTTTAGAAACTTTTATTTGGCATGCTTACTGGGCATCAGGGTTTTTCTTCTCCCCCCCGACCATATGTAATGTTTAAAAGAAAATGAAGATGCTATTCAATTTTTTTTGGAAGGAAGGAAGACCAGCAGATAGAAAAAAAGGAAGGAAAACAAGTTAGTATAAAAGCCAATTACATATGCTTAGAACTGAAATAAGATCCCATTTGTTTCTGGTTATTTGTGTTACATGACTTATTTTATACACTTTTTGATTATTAAAGTTATGCCTTCAATTGTGATAATACATAATGAGTTTAAAACATTAACAGTAATGATTAGCCATATATGAGAGTAATTTTATTAGGATACCATTTTGTCTACTTGCTTTAAAGCAGTGTATTTATTAATATTTTGCTTAGAAAACAACATTAGATTCTCTAGTATTTTAACAGAGTGGTCTGTCTTGTAACTAAACACTCATGTCTTGATAATGAGAAAAGGTATGTTTTTGTTTAGCAAAAAGAACAGCTCCTGGTGCGTTTTCTGGTAGAATAGACAATGGTTACAGCTCAGTGACTTGGCACGTGTTTCAGGCCAGTAGAAAAATGACTGGATTTGAACATTAAAAAACAGTAACAGTAACGCTTAACATTTCTGCTTACTAAAACACTAAATACATTATAATATAATTTGCTCAGTTATTCATTCATCCATTCATTTGATAAAATGCCACATATGCCAGGTTATAACCTTAGTAATTGAGATGCAAGCTTGCATAAAAATAGAATCCCATCACTTTAGAATTCAGTCTGACATATATCAGTTTTTACTTTATAAAATTAAAAATTGGAGTATATTTTTTAAAAATTGGAGCACAAGATTAATCATTTTTTGATAGAAACTTTTGAAATTCTCTCTCTCTTTTTTCTTAGACGGGGTCCCACTCTCACTCAAGCTGGAGTGCAGTGACGTGATTTCAGTTCATCACAACCATAACCTCTTGGGCTCAAGTGATCCTTCTGTCTCAGCTTCCCAAGTAGCTGGGACTACATGTGTATGCCACCATGCCTGACTAATTCTTATAGTTTGTAGAGATGAGTTCTCGCTATGTTGCCCAGGCTGGTCTTAAACCTGGGTTCAAGTGATTCTTCTGCCTTGGCCTCCCAAAATGCAAGCACTACAGATGTGAGTCACCATGCCTGGCCAAGGAATGAACTCTTAATGACTTGGAACAATAAAAGATGTAATGCTTGCTGTTCCCAGTTGAGTGGAACCTCAACTATAATAAGAATCCAGTTTCAACTCAGCCTTGTAATCAAACTGAGCAAGGCTATAAGAAGAACTCCCAGTTATATTCCAGCCCTAGTCATCTAAAACTGACTCACCTGTATTCAGCAAGTGCTTACAGAGTGCCTGCCATATGCCAGACACTATTTGGTGCTTATTTTCACTAAATTAGGTACATTTCAAAGGTACTGAAATAATCTTAAATCTCTCACTGTTCTCTTCCAAAATATGTATATAAAGGCCAACTAGATTTTTAGTTAAATTGAATTAGTCCCTCATGGTTAACTGAGCATATCTTACCAAGGCTAAATATAGTAATCATCAGCATGATTTTTAGTGTTTATTGGAATAATAATGTGTCTAGTTTTAATCCAGTTTATAATTATTAAATGGATGTTTGGACAGTACGTGCCTACAGATGGTTGTGTTTATCATTGTCAGTTAAAATGTTTATCTGGCCTTTGTAAATCTGCCCTCTGAAGATTATGCTTCATAGAACTTCTAATGATCATAAGTATAATTACTAACCGGTGCTTATGTAGATTGTGGTGGATAATCTTGTAGTAACAAAGCACATTTTGCTATTTTTTCCCCCAGACTTAATTCAGAAAAATCTTATGAGCACCTTTTGTGTGCTTAGTGCCAATAGCTTACATCTTAGTTGAACTTGAATATTTATCTTAGTTTTTCTTTTTAGAGAAAAGGTTTTTTTAAAACAAACTTTTATTAAAGCAGTTTAGGTTTTCTTAAATGCATATACACAATGATGGCTTGCTCTTCATAGTAGTGGTATCTTCTTCTGTGTGCGCTTTTATGTGTTTTCTTTAAACCTCTCTTTTGGTATTTCCCATTCTCATACTTTCTACTGATTACTTTTAAGTGAAGAAGTTTCAGTTTGATTAATCACATATGAATCAATTTAACTTTTAGTAGAAAATAGGAATCCGTTTTGGAGCTTGACAGCCCCATTGATATGTACGTGTTTCTGTATATGTTTAAGTACACATACAATATTAAATTAATCTATTCTGTTATTTATCACAAAAGTAGAGTTCTGGAGTACCTTGCCTTATTTGAAAAGTGTCATTTCTGAATATTTCCACATTTTTGCATTTATTTGATTAGTCTTTTCAGTTTTGACTACTTTTGGCTTAAGATGGACCTTTTTAAAAGCTGATTTAAAAAAAAAAGAAACCCAGGTAGCTTTTGTGCTTCTTAATGGCAGTTTAAAGGAAGCATTCCCATTAATGTTAGGCGAGACTAGGATGCCCATCATTTATATTGTTCTGGAGGAACTAACCAATGCTGTTAGAGAAGAGAAGAAACTAAAAGGGAAACATGGAAAGAAGGAAATACAATTTCCATTATTTGAAGATTGTGTGCTAGCAAAAATGAGAAAGTCGCCTGATAAACTTTCCCCAACTGAGATAACTCGGTAATGGTTAACGAGGAAGTTCTTCATGTCCTGAGAAGGGGTTGGCGCCAAGACGGTTCAGAGTAGGCTTTCATTTTGGTATAATAATTAGAAAACATATTGACAGTTATATTAAAATAGAAACAAAAGAAGACTGGGCATGATGGCTCACACCTGTAACCCCAGACTTTGGGAGGCAAAGGCAATTTGAGACCAGCTCGGGCAACAAAGTGAGATCATAACTCTACAAAAAATGTCAAAAACTAGCCAGGTGTGGCGGTGCACACCTGTAGTGCCAGCTTCTCAGGAGGCTGTGGTGAGGGGATTGCTTGAGCCCGGGAGGTGGAGGTAACGTGAGCTATGATTGCACCATTGCTTATTCCTTCTTCTTCAGCCTGGGCAACACTGTCTGTTAAAAAATAAGAAATTAAAAAAAAAAAAAAACAACTAAAGCAAGTGTTTATTTTAGAAAAATGTATACCAATAGATTTGAAAAAATAAAACATCCACAATTCTGACACTCCTAGTGGCTAGTTATGTTTGATTCCTGCTTTTACCCTGCATATATATATGCTTTTTGGAAGTATATGGACAAGGTGGAGGAGGTATAAATTTGGGTCTATGTTTTATTATTTTAGAAGCTTTTTTATTGCAGCAACATGTCACTGTTTTTCCATATTATTAATATCTTCTATGGCACTATATATAGTTTGGACATTTGGATATTTTCTGTTTTTGAATGTTTATGGTATTTCCATTTTTTCAAAATTACCAACAATGCTAAAGAATATCTCTGTAGCTAATTCTTAGTTGATATCCATGATTTACTTTCTATTTTTTTGATAAATTTTTGAAAGCAAATTTGTTGCATAAAAGGGTATTTTTAATGCTTATCCCCCTGCTCTCTTTTAATTTTAATTTATTTTAGAGACAAAATGTTGCTCTGTTGCCCAGGCTGGGGCCTAGTAGCGTGATCATAGCTCACTGCAGCCTCCAACTCCTGGGCTCAAGCAATCCTCCCACCTCAGCCTCCCATGTAGTTGGGACTACCTGTGCACATCACCACACCTGGCTAATTTCTTGATTTTTTTATAGAGATGGAATCTCACTATGTTGCCCAGGCTCATCTTGAACTGACCTCCAGCTATCCTCCTGCTTCCTAAAGTGGAGCCACCATGCTAAGCCAACTAAATATTTAATTTTTAAGACTCATGGTTCTACATCAGAACACTGTGAGGCAACCAGTCCACCTTTCTGGATTTAAAGACTGTTGCCTCGTCCTTCCTGCCTTCACCTTCTTTATTAATCAATAGCCTGTTGGTTTTTCCAAAGATGTTTCTTTACTCTCATGTTTGTTTAACAGTGATAGCCCCACAGCTCGAATATGCAGTTGCACAAAGTAAAAGCCTAGAAATAGGGTAGGATCTCAGGAAAGGAGATTACACTGCCAGCATTTTTTTAATATCAAAGGGTTGTCGTTTTTTCTGGAGAACATGCAGTGTGCATCTCAGAGCCATGACATGTAGGAGTCCAGAGGGTAGTTAGAACTTGCCCTGTGGTTGGACAGGGTCGAGGAAGGAGGGTGACCCATGCTCTGGCAGGCTGCTGTCTTCTGGGAGAATAGGGCAGGCTACATGGTATGAAAAAGAAAGAATGGCATGGAGCAGGCCCTCTCAGAAGGTGAGCTGTGCTTCCTCTACCACTTGGGGCGGAGCAGGTGATCCTCCTGCCTCGGCCTTCAAAGTACTGGGGTTACAGGCGTGAACTCCTGCCCGTGGCTGGTGTTTACTTATACACACACACAAGCAAAATTTTCTCTCCTGAAAGTTTGTGTCAATTTATATTCCTACCAGCAAAATGTGAGTAAGCCTAATTCCTTGCGCACTTACCAGCATTGGATATTAAAATTTTTGTTATTATTTGTCGGTTAGAAAATGAGGAAGATCTCGCTTTTACATAAAGTCCATAGATGGAGAGGCAGAGTGGAGAAAGACATCAACAACATTTGTCTAATTTGTGTTGCTCCTGCTTAAACTTCGTCCACTTCCCAGGATTGTTTACAGTTTTTATTAGAGCCCTGTTGTTTGCATATGTGTGTTGTACTTTTTAGGTGGTCACAATTGTCAGTCTTTCCCTTTATGGCAAGTATATGCTAGAAAGATTTGTCTTCCTTTTAGAGTTACTTAAATAGTCTCAATTTTCTTTCTATTTTTGTTTTTGTTTCTGTTACCAATGACATTTTATTAAATCTTTCGTTTATTTTGGCATATGTTATCTCACCAGGTCTTTCTAAATAATTTTGTTAGGACTAGATTTTTTAAATAAATAATTTATCCATTCTCCTTAGAGTTATCTTGGCCATTTTATATCAAGTTCTAATATAGAATTAAGGCTGTTTTTAGTCTTTTGATTCTGTTCAATTGGTATATTTACCAATTCTTGAAGCAGTAATAGTACACTATTATTTATTATAGATTTATACTTTAAAAAAATATTTATCCCGGCAGTTCTTCAGTCATGACCATTAATTTTCAAAATGTCTTTGCTCGTATGCTTTTTCTGTTCTTCAGAATGAATATTAGTCCTTTTTATTAGACATTTTAATACTCAAATCCCTTGATTTTTTTCTATGCATTGAGATGTGTTTATGCAGTATCTGGAATGTCTGCATAGATCAAAATTCTTGTGTTTCTAATAGCTTATATATACCAGGCAGTTTATTCATTAAAGGATCTAATTATGCTTATTCTTTATTCTTCTGTTTTCTTTTCTCCTTGTTTGCCTGGGTTTCTTTCTGTTTGCAACTGGACTCTTTATGACTTGTGCATGTTTTGTAATCCTTGGAGGCCCCTTGCAGCCAACCGGATACCTGGCGGTAGACTGCACATGATACACATTTTGCCATTGATAAACAACTTTAGTTGATTCACCTGTAAACTTCCTGGTTATATTATGAGCAAAGAGAATTACTTGTTTGGTTTTTCAGAGGACATTTGTGTCATGTGTTTTTTTGGTCTCATGTTTTCCAAATGTTGTCACACAGCATTTCTTGTCTGTTACACCAGTCTAGATCCTGTTACTGTCTTCAGTGCTTCAGTATATTCCATATAGATAACTTCTTTTAATGTAACAACACACAGGAGAAACTGTCTGAAATTTTTTCTGATGTATAAAGCCACAGGATTCAATCATGGGAAATTATAGCGGGTTCTTTTAGAATCTTCAGAGAATTGCAATTATTAACACTATGAGTAATTTTCTTTCTTTCTTAACTTGTAGTTGTCAGAGAACAATTTAGAAAATTGATGCTTCTGTCAAAAGTCTGGATGGGGAGGATACAGGCTCAGTCTGGATATGACAACATTCAGAACTCCACAACTTTTACTAACTATGAAAAAAGAAATCTATTTTATACTCCATTAAATGGTTACACGTTATAAATAATTTATATCAGCCCTTGTTCTTGTCTGTATCGAGAATGATAAACTACTCACTGTAAAGAGTTTTTCTAGTGACTGTCATGGTGTCCCCTTTTCTCCTGCCTGTGTTGCCTTCTGCCTCTTTCCTCTCTAAGCCTCTCTTCCTTCTTAGAAAGAAGTGTGTGTCTCCTGAATGTTTCTAGTCACTGAATTTTATAGGATCTGGTGAGGACATTTCAGCAAGTCGCATGGCTTGGAGTGGTTTGTTTTCTAACTCTCCTGCTCTCTAAACATATTCCTGTGGGCATAGTCCAGGCCCTGTTATCTGTTTTCTCATCTTTCAAATGAGCATAGGTACTCACTTCAGAGGGCTGTTTGAGAATTTGAAGAGATAAGATATGTGAAAGAGCTTTTAAACTGTGATTATTGTGCTCGTGTTCAATTTCTGTTGATATGGTGATTTTTGACAGTGTTAACAAGGGCTGGCAAATCCAAAGGCAGGTTCTGCAGCAGGACATGGGATCTGAGAGCTGTTGCTTCTGCTCTCCCGTCCTGTCCTGTGCTTTTGTGAATGGCCTGGGCCTCCTGGCCCGGTGCCTGTCCTGTGAGGTCACCCAGCCATCTAGGGTTTTGGCGGAGAAGTAGTGGAGAAGCAGGACGTGATGGCATTTAAAGAACAGTGCTGTGTTTCTATTTTTTTGGTGGCCCCAGCAATGCAAGGAATCCAGTGTCACCAGAAGCAGGCGATTGGAGAGGAGAGTTGGAGGCTTTGAGAGCCGTGCGTTGTGAAAGAGAAAAGAAAGATAGGAAATAAGGAGGCCGCATCTCAAGGGTCGGGATCCGAGTGACCGCTCCACCTGGTCCCCAGCGTAGGAGTGACTGTGGTGTGGTGGCTGTTGGTCTTTTTCGGGTTGTTGTGAAGCGACTCGGAAAGCCATCGTCGAGAGCTACAGTGGGATTCTGCTGAGAAGCAGGAGGGCCACCGTGTTTCATAGCCCAGAGCATCTCAGGGACTGCAGAGAGATGCAGGTGCCTGGCAGGGAGTGAGCCCACGTGCTGCAGTGAGAAACTGAGTGCCTGGTGGTAGGCCTGTCCTCAAGGACAGCCATGACCCCAAGTCCTGTCATCTTCAGCATCTACATCAGCTGCTTGTTGCATGGATGTAGTCACATGTTTAAGGAGAGAATGCAGAGAACTGCCGCCCTTCCTGACTTTTGAGTTACATGTGAGCACAGAGCATTTGCTTCCGTCAGGTGGAATGTGTAAGAGTGGATAGAAAAGGCCGTGCCTCAGAATAAGGCACTAGAAGACTGGGAGGCAGCCGAGTTACAGGTTTCCAGAAGACACTGGCCATCAAGAAAGTGAGTTCTTTGGTTATGAGGGAACTTGGGACTTGGATACAGAGTCTGGGGTCTAAGCTCTCCCCTGCTTTCTTCTACTAAAAATGGCAGCTGGCAGGGTGGGCAGAGCAATACTTAACTCATCCATCTCTGAGCGATCATAGGCTGGTAAAGCTATGTGTATCACCTCATGGCTGTGCCGAACTTTACGGACACCTGTTGAATATGTAGTTCCCAGCAAGTCCACTGGTTTCCCCAGTCAACGCAACAGCTCCAGACTGAAGTGGGTAGTGGAGGCTGTGGCTGTAAGAAGCCATCATAGCACATGTGGGAGAGAGGACATGGAAGGAAGCGACAGTATCAAAGTAGGAACTCCGTCAGAATGCTTCTGGGATGCGTATTCCCAATGGTAGCCTGTATTTATCTCTAAAACAGAAAACCCATGAACCCCTCTAGCATGCTCTATCCAGTTGCCTATAAGGAATGCAGAGATGACACACTCTAAGGAAAGATTTCCCTTACAGATGGCCACAGAATTGGATCAGGGGTTCAGGATTAAGCCTCATTTATATAGAAAATGCACTTAAATGGAAAGCTTTAGCTCCCAGGGATGCCACATAATTGAGTTACACTTACAGTCTTGAACTGTCTGACTAACATACATGCATACACATATAGTGTCTGTGTGCCGGGAGGTGTTAAATGGTTTGAAAACTGTAATTAAAGAACTGAAATTATGCTGTAAAACCACTGTAAGCATTGCCTCATGCAGTATTTCAATGTTAAGTGCTAAAATTTCATCCAAGTAGCTGTGACTAATCTAGTCTTTATTTGTAACACATTTACATTAAGAGGTGTATGTTCTTGTTCATGTACTTTCTCATTAGCACTAATATTGCTAATGAGAATGACAACTGTATTATGTTTTTGCCTTGTATCACTCAACGCCTTTTAGATAACTACCTCCTTAGAGGAGATAATTTTCCCCGTGATACATTTATGGAGCTGTGTGTTTGATAGATTTACTCAAGAGAGAATATGTCCATTGGGAGTGTTTATTAGTTGATAGGCTCTGGGGAAAAGATGTTTGGATTAATCTGTTTGAACCATAGAAAAAATGTGATGGCAATTAATGTAAATGGAGATAGCACATATGGGAGGGACCCCCAAAAACTAGAATTATCTTTTTTGGTGGGTTCCTTGTAACACAGGCTTCTTCCCCTAGGTAAATGTTCTAGAAACCCATCGGTATCAGTGTACCATCCAGCGTTGTGAGAGGCTGCGTTTAGCTTCAGTGAAATTTTTTTGGAGAGTCTTTCAACTCATTTGTCCATTTCATGATGAGTGATTTATGAATGTGCTTGCCCACTCCATGCTGGGTGTTCAGCAGTTTTTGTCCAAAAATGGCATGACCCCTGTGCCCCACCCTCTTATTCACCTGATCTCGCCCCAAGTGACATTTTTTTTTTTTATTTCCGTGGATGAAAAAAGCCCTCAAAGGGAAATGTTTTGCCAATGTGGAATAGTGAAACAAAAAAATGACAGAAGCACTAAAAGGCATCAAAACTGATGAATCAAAAACTATTTTGAGCAGTGGAAAAAGTATCTTGATAGGTGTACTGCCAATCAAATAGAGAGTACTTTGAAGGTGACTGAAGTTTAAACATGTAAGAATAAATACAAAATGTTTTACAAATAAATTCTGTTTTTTTTAAGTCCCCCTTTGTATTCATTTGTTCTGATATGTCTTTTAGGTATTTTTTCCCCTAGTTTATGTGAGGTTGGAAGGTTCTCTCCCAGGCTCTTGTTGACTTTGACACTTGAACCTCGTCCTCTTCATTCCTCCTGTCCAGATTTTCCTGTTTGTTTAAAGGACTACTTAACGTTTAGAGAGCCACTTAGCAATGTTTGGTACAGTCATGCATTGCTTAATAAAGGGGACACATTCTGAGAAATCTCCCTGGAGGATTGAGTCTGAGGGCAGTGGAGGTATCTACTCGCTTTTGACTGTGGCCCGTGGCGTAGCTTTCTGGCATTTCTGTTTCCATTTGACATGCTTTTGTACTCAGAACCAGTGTCATAAAAGAGGTTTCTTGGGACTACTGAGTTCTTAGGGCAATGTAGTTTAGCTGTATGGTGACTTATGTAAGAACTTGTCTAGGCTGGCTACATGGATTTCCAAAACCCAATTTCAAATGGCTTCTTGGAACCAACTATTTCCAAGTTCTCTGTGAGTTCTGTCTCTTCTTGACGAGTTACTCAAAGCCTACTCCAGCTATGGGAATAAATGCATCAAGCCTACAACATGCAGTATAGCGGGAAGAATATTGACTTTGGAATCAACAAGCATATCCTTGAGCAGGTCATTTAACCTCCATGCACCTTGGGATTTCCGTCTGTTCAGTGGGGCAGGATTACAAGCTACAATATGTACTTCACAAAATGATTTTGAATGTTATGTGAGAATGAACATGAATGTGCCTTGTAAATTGTTAGGGAGGTAAATGAAAGATACAATTATTTAACATTTAATAATTGGAAAGATAGAACAATAATTGCACTTGCAGGTCTCTAAAGTATTATACATTTTCTTTAGTTGTTGAAGGCATTGGCTGTGACTTTATTTTCCTGCCTTTTTGTGGAACCACTGATGTATTATTTTTAAGTGATAAAGATTTTTAATGAATCATTTTTATTAATATCAGTATGTTTGTAAGTAAAACACCTTACGGTAATAAGGTACTATGAAAAGGAAATTTCCTTTGGCAAATGTAATATCAGTCTCTTTATATAGCATAGTGCTGAAGTACCAGCCACTGTATTAAATCTTAATCACTAATTACATGAGCTGGTTTATACATTGGGTAAATTGCTGTTTGTAAACGTTGGATTATATTAACTAACGCAGCTAATTGCCAGCCACAGAATATGTGTAAGGTTTCCTGAAAGCTTCTGTCAGTAGCTTGAAGTAAGTAGGCACTGCTGCCTAATATTTCAGTTGGTGCCGAGAGGCAGGTAATGACATTATGAATACATTTATAATGCAGGCCAATTTCTTCTAAAATGTGTGTAAGTATTATTACTTTACCAGGAGTCTGTGAAATATGATTTATTTAATGCATTTCAACCCCCATAATATTAAGATATAATTGAGATGTGATGTTAAAAAATGACATGCAGTCTGCATGGTACATGAATCATAGACTAAATTGCTTATAATTTTAAAGGCACTTAGGAGAATAGTGAAATTTATATAATGCATTCTTATGTTTGGAAAAGGTTATATGAACAATAGTCCAGTTATTTTAGTCTTTCAGTCCTAAAAATAGGACTTTGGGGTTGTTATTAAATCTAGGATAGCCACATACATGAGCAAATCCAAATCTTCTGTGTCCGGTTCTCATTAACTACTTTTTGTGAGTTTTTTCCTTCAAACCTCTCATACTTATCAAAGCAGCCGAGTGGTGTATGGTTTAAATAAAGGTCATAATCTGGCTTGCATAAATCACACAACTGGATGAATGACGACAGCATTGACGTTGCCAGCAAGTTTAGAAGGGATCTGTTAAATGGCACTTGGGGTTTTGATGGTTCTTGCTTTGAAAAGACTGAAAATCACAGCTCTTGGCTCTATAGTTTAATTACTCGCTTAACAATTGCTAGTGATTCACTGAATCACAAGGCTTCCAAACAAATAACATCAGTGAGTCTGCCATGCCTGAGCAACTCCAATTTTCTTGACAATGGCTTCCAAACTGTGTTTAGCTTAATATCAACTGTTAGTTTAACTGCAAGCACTAGGAGCTTCAAGCGTGCTATTGATGAGATGCCAGCAAATTGAGCCCTTTACCAGTAGTGACACTTGTGTCAGGAGTGACTTTGGCATGTTTTATCAAGACCCGTTGGAGAAGCAAATAGAGTAATTATCCACATCCTTTTTTGATATTGGATTTAATAATAATGAGTGCTGTCCAGCTTTCCAGTGCTTCTAATTAATAAGTGGCTCTTAAGACACAGCATGGGTTCCTCACAATTTGAATTTGATCAGGAGATAGGGCAAGCTTAAGGTCCCACACACTTTCATGGCCAGATTGAAATGGCAGTATGAAAGAAGAGCAAGTTGTAGGAAGAAGTTCAGTGTGCTGGTGTAAAAATGTAATCTGTGCCTCTCTTTGCTGTGTGTCAGTTTTGTGGCATTCCCACGAGTACACTGCTCTCCCACTTTACCTCATGGCAACAGGTGCCCTGGCTGTACACCCAGCACATTCAGGCAAAGATACCTCGTCCTGCCCTTATCCGGCTGAGACTGACCACGTGAGTTGTGACCTCCTACAGCACTGCTCAGAAGTCCTGCTGCCACTCCCTGGACGTGGCGCGTTCTCACTCCTGCTCAGACATGGGAGCCCTTGGTAAGTGGGCTCCTGGCCCAGGGTTTCCCTTACCTTGCCTGGGCCTGAGTGAGGGATCAACTTCTATACTACTTGCTATCACTGGCTCATGCAATGCCCAGGCTTTGGACTGATGTTAGTTGATATCCAGGACCGTTAGAGGGAGGGACCAGCAGACCCAAGTCAAACTGGCAGTCTTGACCAGGAATGCTGATTCCCAGACACCACTCCCAGCCAGTGAGAACAGTGTCTCTGCACACGGCGGTCTGGGCTGCAGCATTTCTCAGAGCTCCTAACGGGATGCCAGGGGCAGCCGAGACTGACACCCCCTGCTCTAGAGGGAAGATGCCTTTAAGTTGCTGTGGCTGTAGATCATTTGAGAAGGTTCTTAGGATGCAGTCCCACCTGTTTCCCATCACATCCCTGGAGTGCATGTGCCTTGTGGTGCTTAGGGACATAGCACACTGAGCATAACCTTAGATGCCATGCACTCCTTCCTGTAGAACTATGGCAGGAGGCGACAGCGGCAGGTCACTTACCAGGCTTGCATCTGAGTCACCGTAATGAGAGTAGCGTTAGATTTTGTGGAAGATATGGTGCACCGTCTGTGACTCAGTTGATATGTAAATAGTGGCATTTTCACATTTGAAAAATAATAATTTCTTTTAAAATTTAGGACACTTTGCCTGTTGTTTTCACCTAACTCAGACCAGAATCTTCTCAACAGATTTATGAAATGGGCCAGGACATGGGTTTTCCATCTGAATCTGAAAGTGATCTCTGCAGTTCAAACTCCCATGCTCTGGAAGATCTTTGTCAGCCTCACTCCTGCCTTTCCCTTTTTCAGATGATACAGAGCAGAAAGAGTCAGCTGGGAGCCCCCCAAAGCCAGCAGGCCTAGGGGGTATTAAGGGAAGGTGTCAGAGGCAGGAAAGAAGCAGTGGCTAGATGAAGGACCTATGGGGTGAGATTTTGAGGTCTTTAGATTTTGTGAGGTTTTAGAAACCAGGGCTATGAGTCATGGTTGAGAAGAGCAACTCATGTGGAAAAATTGGAAGGAGGTCTCTAAAATTTTGTGGGACGCAAAAATTAGAAAATTGGCAGAAAAAACTTTCATGCTAATCATGAGCCTGATTTGGGTTATTGTCCTTCCAGCATTTTGATATGTGCTCCCAGTGGTCTGCCTTTGACACCAGGCCCCGTGTGAGCCGCTTAGCTCATGAATCCTGGCTAAAGGGAATCTGCTGGAGGTGGTGGCCTCAGTGTGCGTGTGTGACGGTGATTGGCTCACGAGTTGCGTGGGCCAGTGGGCAGGGCCTTCCCGGGTGGACACCACAGGCAGCGCCTGCTTTTGCTTTGTCTTAGTGTCTGCATGTCTTTGACAAGTGAACAATAGAATGTGCTGTTTGATACCACACTGTCTTGCTTCTTTTCTCTGTCCCTGCTGCAGTCTTTTTTTTTCATGTCACATTACATGAGGCGCTTTTCACCTCTCTTTCCTGACCCTGTGTTCCTGTGTTCATGGGTCCCTCTCACCCAGGATGTGCTCTAATTGGCACAACTGTAACCTGGTAGCAGCGGTTCACTATTTTAGTGTCCTAATTGGTGTCAGGGGCTGCTGGTGGTGCCTGGCCATGGTAGATTGATTGATAGATCGGCCGCTGCGACTGTCAGGCTTCTGTCTGACCACTGGGTTTATTGCTTTTGAAACTAGAATTAAAATGTTAAATGTATCCTACAGTGTCCATAGTGGGTCTGAAATAAAATCAGCTATTCATCATTAAGGAGCACTTTCAATGTTACCTGAAGGTCCCTTGGGTTTGCAACTCAAAATTTTGTTCTATTTCTGGCTCACAGCTGGCTGTTGTCTTGCTTTCATAATGCAGTGCAAAGCTGTGCTATTCTCCACACCGCCTGCTGCACAGTGGGCTTCTTCTTTTCAGGAGTAATGCAGGCATGGTGTTAAGTGTGTATGTCGAGACTGGGGGATGGGAGGTGGCATTGCAGATATTCTTCTTACAGAATTTAAGATTTACGAGCTCATATACATTCGTTGGTAAGCATGGAGATAGTGAATCATAAGAAAAAAGTGATACAAGTTCTTTTCCAAAAGCTATTTCATATCATTGACATTTATGTTGAAGATAAAACTCAGCATTTAGGCATATAAGTGTAATGTAATAACTAGTTTACCCAAATTAATGCCTGAAGTTACATAAGGCTAAAAAATGCTGCATTTCAAAATCTAATTTTAATACTTTGATTAGTGCTTTATATTCCAGTGTAATAAAACAATGCAGTGACCTTAAAGAAATCAACTGTTACCAATAAGCAACCCTCTTTGATGTTCTTGTCTCTTCTAGTTTCTGTAGAAAAGTACTTAACCATTTATAGCAACATTTCTTTTGTAGAAAGGTAAGTTTGGGTCACATTGTACAAAATATCTTGATAATAATACTCTCTTATATTTATTGGCATTGTAATACTTTTCCAAAGAACTTTCATATGTGTTATCTCTGTCGTCCTTTGAATAAGAATTATTATTTTTATATTTTATAGATAAGGGGAGTGAGACTCAAAGAGTAAAGTAACTTGATGGAAATCTCTGCTACCGCAGATGTTTCTGGTTTATGATTTGAACCATACTTGACTCTGTGTCTGGCATTTTCCCACAATAGCATGCTGCCCTCTCTGTGGTGAGTGGTACATTGGTACCTTTGAGGTTACTAAGAAGATTCGAACTCTCTTAGCTCTTAAATTTGAGTTTAGAAGATTGACACACACACAGATAGAAACACAAAGTGCTGGAGAGCTGGATGAGTAATTCAGACTTTGGAGATGGGGTTGGGCCATAGAGGTGGATGAGAGGCTGGCACAGTTTTTTAAAAGAGTATCTGAGCTGCAACTTTAAACAGGAAGCGGTGTTGGGATGTGGAGTATGTTTGGCATCCAAACTGAGAGAATAGCTGAAGCAAAAAGATACAAAGAAGGACTTAGATTCTGTCTCAGGATGTTGAGTAACTCAACACAGCTAGAACCTAGGATGCTGGGGCGAGAGGGGCTTGGAAGTTCGAGAACAGCCCAGCTGCCCTCTGGTATTAGTGTTAAAGGATGGATTAAAATGTAGTGGAGAAAAAGGGATGAAATCCGTTAGAAACGTGGTGCTGTCCTCCCTATAAAGAGGGACACTCTGATCGAGGACTGTTCATTGGAATTCAGATGAAGAGATTATGTGTGGTAGACATCACTGGTGTTGGAATAAAATTTGAAGTGGGAGGTCAGAAGGAGTGGGCTGGGCCACACATGAAAGTTCCTCTAGCTTGAAAACTGGTGAGAATCCCATATCCGTTTAACATTCTGCCACTTAGGTTTGTTACTAAACCAGCACATAAGCAATTCTAAGGCTGCAAATGAGTTAAGGTCCTGAGTAGCTGGAGGAGGCTTTCTCTTGTCCTAGTTCCTCAGTCACCCCAAGGTTCTGTGGTCATTATAGCCATCACACAGAAGATTTGCCGTATTGGTGGCAGTTAGAACCGTAGGCTTTCTGACTTTCCTTTTTTTTTTTTTTTTTTTTTTTTTTTTAGTTGGAGTCTCACTCAGTCACCCAGACTGGAGTGCAGTGGCCGCTCCCGGCCACCACAGCCTCAACTACTGGGCTTTGGCGATCCTTCCGCCTCAGCCTTCCGAGTAGCCAGAACTACAGGCATGTGCTACCACGCCTGGCTGATTTTTTTGATTTATTGTAAAGATGAGGTCTCGCTGCCCAGGCGGGTCTCGAACCTGCGGGCTCAGGCAATCCCCTCACCTCAGCCTCCCAAAGGCTGAGCCACTGAGCCCGGCATGGCTTTCTGACTTTTATACGTTCTGCTGAGGTAGGAGGCCTCTCAGCCCTCAAGCATGGACCCCTCACCACAAGAGAGTAGCCCTGCTTCCTGGTCCCTCTCCTGAATTCTTCTTTTCCTGTCTCATTGGGCTCACCACAGCTCTGGCCATGGCCTATGCCAAGGGTGTGAAAGGTGTGACTATAGTTTGATGCTCAGTGACTGGCAAGATGTGGACAGCTTTAGACTGGGTTAAGAACAAGTCATGCCTGTAATCCTGTGCCTTTAGGAAGCTGAGGTGAGTGGATTGCCTGAGCCTGCAGGTTCGAGACCTGCCTGGGCAGGCGAGACCTCATCTCTACAATAAAAAAATTAGCCGGGTGTGGTAGCGCGCGCCTGTAATTCCGGCTACTCGGAAGGCTGAGGCGGAAGGATTGCCAGAGCCCAGCAGGTCGAGGCTGCGGGCACTCCAGTCTAGGCGACAGAGTAAGACTCCAACTCAAAAAATAAATAACAAGTCATGTTTCAGATTGCTGTGTTTGAGTGCCTCCAAGACATCCATGGAGCTGTGTCCATTAAATAAATTGGAAATATGGTTCTGGAACCAGGGAGAGTGGCCGAGAAGGGAGAGAGTTCTGGGAATTCTAATGGGTGAGATCTCCAAGGATTAGTTTGTGGAGGGAAGACAGAAGAAAACAAAGACCAGAATCTTGGAAAATACCCACTTGTTGGGAAAGAGTTGCTTAGGACACTCTGTGGAAGCCATCTGTCAGGCAGAGGGAGAATGGGGAGTGCAGAGGCAGCTGGCACAAGAGAGAGATCCAAGAGTCTGTGGCACCGGGCTCTGCTAGAGGTGAAGCTCCCGGGGAGGAATGCTGGGGAGAGCCCCGGTGAGACGCCACTGAAGTTGGCAGTTATTGATCTGTAGCCATCCTTACTACACAATGTACGTAACAAAAACCAAAGTGTTAGAACCAGGTTTCAGGTAGCTACAAGAGAAGAAAAAGGGGAGAGCCAGTCGTTACCACTCTGTGAAGAACTTTAAGCGTTGAAAGAAAGGTAATAAACAACATGTACTTGGGAGATGAAGCAGTTTTCTGGGAGATTTTCTTTAACAATATTAGTGTTTGGAAGTCAAAGAAAAGAAGCCAATGGTAAGAGAAAGATCACAAAAATGCAAGAAAGGGGAAGTAATACATTGATGAGCTAATATACTCAGTGTTTAGGGAGGGAATAGGTTTTGGGGTAGAAACAGTCTTTGGAAAGGGAAGGAAACTTTTCCTCTTCAGGTTGACCTGAGCAGTCAAGCACCCTTGTTTCCTCACTTACAGGACTCACTGATATTCTGCATTCTTCTGGATCAATCCTGAGGCTATTGTTCTTTAGCCCAAGGTGAACAAAGTTGGTTGCAGCATTTGTGATATGGTTCCACTCCAGCGTCCTAGGTAGAGGCACCTTCACTGCTAAGGGGATGCCACTAGCCTGGCTAGTTGGCTCTTTCCTGGCATACCTTCAGCTTCCACACGAGTCTTAGTTTTTGCTCTTTATCCCTGAGATCAGTATCTTTAAGCAGGATTCCTTCTGAGACAGGCCTGGATTCTGGCCTCCAACTAAAGTCCTCAGCCTCATCTTTTTTTTTTTTTTTCAAGTTGAGGTCTCACACTGTTGCAGTGGCACGATCATGGCTCACCAGAGCCTCGATCTGCTGGGCTCAGGTGATCCTTCTGCTTCAGTCTCTTGAGTAGCTGGGACTCCAGGCATGCAGTACCATGCCCAGCTCATTTTTAAAATTTTTTGTAGAGACGAGATCTCACTGTGTTGCCTAGGTTGGTCTTGAACTCCTGGACTCAAGCAGCTCTCCCCTCAGCCTCCAAAGTGCTGGGATTCCAGACATGCCCAGCCCCCAGCCTAATCTTTGGCTGGAACTTGGTAGACTTTCTTCTGGAACATGAGTGTGTTCTGTGCTGCAGAGAGAGAAGAGGTAGGTAGGCTTACTGGGCCTTTTTCACAACTAAAAATCAATACTTTTTTGTGTGAATAAATGAATATATTAGAAGATCCTTTAGAATGCAGATGCCCTTGATTTTAGGAGTAGATTAAGATACTTCATGGGTAAGATGGAGCCTTTAAAAAATTAAAATGAAGTCTTAAAGATGTCTGACAGATTTATTTTCTATAAGGTTAGTTTTTCTTGCTGAAACATAGTTATGAATCCTAAGACTGTGTTCCTCCAGTGCTTCTAAAATCTGTTCTGACTTTCTGACAGTGGAAATGGACATTTAGCTCCAAGAATAGCCCTAAATTAAAGATTGTCAATTTTAAACAGTTTAATAGATGTGTGAGTGATAGAGCTATTTTAACAGTGTCTTTCATTTTTTGGGAAATAACACATGCTTTAGAAATTCAAGCTGTTTCAACCAATCGCTTCTCTACAGCTTGGCAGCAGCTACTAGATACTATTATAAAAGGCATGGGCAAGGTATAGTGCTGAAAACTTTGGAGGGTCTGAAGCTGGTCACACATTGTATCCAGTCACCTGCTTTTCCTGCTTTTCCAGATGTGTAGAGATGGTTTCATGCCTGCTCTGGCTTAAGAGCAGATCTGATTGGTGTCGTGGAGAGGTCAGAAATAAATGCGGATGCTCCAGAGATGGGGCATGTGTGTGCCCAGAGGAGGAGCTTTCCCCATTGGCCTCTTTGCAGTTAATACTGGCTGCCTCGGGAGGTCCCAGAGGCATTAGCAGTTGGTGGAAAATATATGGTTTTTAATGAAATTGCTTTTCAGACTGCGTTTCAGGGAATGGGCTAGTATAGTATCTGTTTCGCAGGCTGGTGACAGTGGACCCTTCTGGACTGTTTGAGGCTCTAGTCCTGGGGCCTGAGTTTGTATGTAATCTGTGTGAGGGCATGTTTCAGTATAGCCCACGCTCCCTAAGTTTCTCTCAGACTTTGAATTCTAATCACATTTATATTCCATAATATATAGAACTGTTCATAAAAGGACCAATCAGTAGAGGTTCTGGATGAACAGGATAGACACTGATGTTTTTTTAAAACAAGAAATACTTATACAGTTGACCCTCTGTATCCATGGGTTCTGCATCTGTGAAAGTAACCAACTGCAAATCAAAAAAATTCAGCCAAGAAAACCACAATATAATAATAAAACACATAAAAATACAGTATAACCATTATTTACTTAGCATTTACATTGTTTTCAGTATTCCATGTAATCTAGAGATGATTTAAAGCATATGAGAGGATGTATGTAGGTTACATGCAAATATGCTATCATTTTATAGAAGACACTTGAGCATCTGTGGACTTTGGTGTCTGAAGGCATCCTGGAACCAGTCCCCCTAAGGACGACTGTGTATCGAGAGTACTGCTTACCCAGTGTGTCAGTGCACATTAGCTTGTCTGCATCTCACACATTCCTTTCACAGATGGTATGCATTTTGTCAGTCTTTCTATGCCCCATCCAGAGTCATCCACACACATGGCTTCAGCCATCAAGTCTAAACTACAACCCCGCATCTATATTCTTAGGTCGCACCTTTCAACTTGGAATATGGAACCAGTCTTCTCTTGCCACCTTCCAGCTTCTTCAGAAAGTGGTGTCCACTTTCTCAGTGAAGGGACCACTGTCTACACCAGGAATCTAGCCATCTTCCTTCTACTTCCCTACCCCTTTCCCAGGTCTGTTGATTCTAATGCCTTATAGCTTGGGCATCTAGACCTACTGCCTAGGACGTTGTTCTGGCCTTCATAACATTTAACCTGTACCCCTCCGCATCTCCCCCTTGTGTCCTGGCCTCTGTCCCCCATGGCCCACGAGCTTTGCCTCTCACCCAAGAAGACTGCCAGGGGCTCGCCAGGTGTTTGGGGAAAGTGGGGGCTTCCGCATGGTAGAGGCCCATGCTCGCTGTCCACCTTGCATGCTTTTCTTGCTTTGCCGCTGGCCATGTTTCTAAGTGTAGCATTGACTCCACTGCCTGGGGCCATGGATAAGCTGCCGAGCCTGCCATGCCCTGTTAGGCTGCTGTCTCTCCATGCCCTAATGCTTCTGCTTATGAACATCCACCTGCGTCTTTCCCCCCAATGTCTTTCTTGAGCCCTGTCTCTTGGAAGCATTTTTGTTAACATTCTCTATCCACGATGAGTTTGTTCCTCCCCTCTCTTCCTGTTCCATGTCCCTGGTGGGCTGTGAGCTCTTAAAGAACAACGACAGTGTAGTATACCTCTTTTTCCAGCACCTTGAGTCATGTCTAGAATGCATAGGTGCATAATGATGCTTGCTGAACATCAGACGTATGTGAGTCTACATGAATATTAAATAACTAAATGACTTCTTCAGGCTACAGGACTGCAATCAACTACAACTAACTCCAGATTCAAAGATCTCCTATAGAACTTCTGTTCTGCTTTTGTAAACATCAGTTAAAAAAACAAACAAACAAACAAACAAAACCTCATTATTCAATTGATTCAACCTTTGGTCTTGGTTGAGTTATCGTCCTTATTTTAAAAAGGGGGAGTATTGATGTTAAAATGACTTTTTAGTATGACTTGGTGCTGGTAGGTAATGTCTTAGGTGAAAATATGAGTCACAGATCGTTTAAAACATTTCTGTAAATGACACAACTACATAAAAACTTTGGATTACTGTTCCTAAGGTGTAACTAGGGATGGGGGGGGGCGTTCAGGGACAGGGGCATGTCTCCAATGAAAAAGGAATTTAATTTAGTCAATTTTGACATTTAAAAGTAGCAAGTAGATAAATTAATTACTCCGAATATTTACATGTTATAAAGTAGGAAATTGTTGCTGGAAAGCAGTAATGAAATTCAATCATTTTGAAGTGAATTTCAGAGTCACAGTATTGCCAGGTTAATCCATGTATCAATGGTTTGTACTTGAAACTTTGCAGTATTATCAGGTTCTTCTAAAATTAGTCTTCCTTAAATGAGAAAGTGTTTTTCCCCTTTTAATAGAGTATAAAGTAATTTTTTCAGCATTCGTCTGCTCTGTTTTTCCTACCCTGACTTCAATACTGGTATTATCATCTTATAAGAATTGTTTTGTGTTTTGAGAATTTATTCCTCTCCTCAGAGCTTCCCCATACATTTCCTTCGAACAGATAGAATTCAAAGAAAGAATAGCCCTTCTTTTATCCATTATAAATGATTTTTCATTTGAGCATGTCATTTTGCTTTTTTGTTCTGATGGAGATCAAAAGGGTGCAGGTTCACCCCCAGAGCTCAGCAGTTCTTTTCTGTTCTGGACCTTAAAGAAATGGGATCTAGATGAATTTTTTGCAGCCTTAGATCTCTTTCAGGCATGTGGCATTCAGATGGCTGGGTGTTACTACATGCCGATTCCTCTGTGTATGTGTGTTGTAAGACAGTGAGAGAGCTGGACATTTAGTCTACAGTTGTGGGCTTTCTTTTAAGAGGTTAAAAAAAAAATTATTACTGTGGCCAAACCAGTGAGACCTTGTTAAATCAACTCTATAGTTTTTTTTTTTTTAGTCTCCCTTTGAAGTAGTGGTAAGGCAAGGTGAGGTACACTCCATCATTACATATTTAAAACCAGGAATAATAAATTGAACTTTAACTGTGAGACACTGACACATTTATAAAACCATAGAACTACTTTTAATACCCTGCTCTGTACTACATTCTGTGATTCATGTATCATGTCATCATATTATTGGGAGACCAGTATTAGGCCAAAGCTTTACCACCGGTAGTTTTACTGTCTGATCACTCTTAGTCTTCAGAAGTTCCTTGTGATATATTTCATATTTAGCTAAACTAGACCTCCCTTTCCCCCATCTCATTGTTACCACCTTATCTTGCCATTATGATTAATCTTACTCTCATCAAAATGCCAAAATTTCTTTTGCCTCTCATCCCTTATTTCTCCAACCATGGTCAAAGTCTCCTTTTTCTAGTTGAATTCAATGTCTACTCCAAGATTTATAAGCCAAATGTTATTTATTTATTTATTTACTTTTGTGTTGTAGTCTCACTCTGTCGCCCAGACTGGAGTGCAGTGACTGCCCCCGGCCACTGCAGCCTCGACCTGCTGAGCTCTGGTGATCCTCCCGCCTCAGCCTTCTGAGTAGCTGGAACTACAGGCGCGCTACCACACCTGGCTAGTTTTTTGATTATTGTAGAGATGAAGTCTTACCCGGTTGCCCAGGCGGGTCTCGAACCTATGGGCTCAGGCAATTCACTCACCTCAGCCTCCCAAAGCGTGGGATTACAGGTTGAGCCACTGATCCCGGCTCCAAATGTTATTCTTATGGGTCTAATGAATTACACAGTTTATCTCTGTTACCTACAAAGGATTGCACCACTCTTCACAAATCTGTGTATTAATTTTTACGCTTAATCTTTCTCGTTTCTTCCCTTAATCAAGTTGAACTTCTACGTATTTGTTTCTTTTCTGTCTTAGGATAGCAAAAGTGTTTAAATAGACTTTCAGGGATTTAAGGCCAAAAACGTTTCTGATTACTGGGTGGGTTCTCGCTTCAAGTCTATTTCCTGACGACAAGCCACATTGAAAAAGTATGTTTATGTGTATTTAGAACTAGGGTTCTGATTGGTTGTCTTATTTTACATGAAATTTTATGGATGAGGAGCTGGAGGCATACTAAAATGTATATAAAGTCAGTTATATAAACTCTCACTCTTCTTGCTAAGATTTTTTCTTTAAGTCTTATTAAAATAAAAAAATCTTAAAGGGGTAGCTATTCTTATATTAGACAAAATGGATTTTAAACCAATAAAAGTTAAAAAGGACATTATAAAATGATAAAAGGCTCAGTCCATCTGCAAGTCATTCATCTTGAGTATATATATGCATCGAACATGGGAGCATCCAGATTCATAAAACAATGCCTAATTATACCAAGAGAGAACATAGGCAACCATACAATTATAGTCAGAGACTTTAAAACCCCCACTAACATCCTTAGATAATCAAAGCAAAAAACTAACAAGGAAGTCAGGAGCCTTAACTTGACACTCAGCCAACTGGACCTAACAGATGTCTACAGAATACTTTACCCAACAATCACAGAATGTACATTCTTCTCATTAGCACATGGAGCATTCTCCAAGATAGATAACATACTTGGACATAAATCAAGCGTGGACAAATTTCAGCAGGTCAAAATCATATCAAACGTCTTCTCAGACCACAGTGAAATAAAAATAAGTATCATCACCAACAGGCCCCTCCCAAAACACACTAATACACAGTTAAATACATGTTAAACAACATGTAATACACACTAATACATGTTAAACAACATGCTTCTGAATGACTTATGTTAACACAGAAATAAAAAGATCCTTAGAAACAAATGACAAAAAGACACAACACACCAAATCCTCTGGGAAACCATGAAATCAGTTCTGAGAGGGAAGTTTATTGCATCTCTTTTTCTTTTTTTTTGAGTTGGTGTTTCACTCTGTCGCCCAGACTGGAGTGTAGTGGCCGCTTCCGGCCACCGCAGCCTCAACCTGCTGGGCTCCGGCAATCCTTCCGCCTCAGCCTTCCAAGTAACCGGAATTACAGGCATGCGCTACCACGCCCGGCAGAGATGAGGTCTCGCTGCCCAGGCGAGTCTCGAACCCGTGGGCTCAGGCAATCCACTCACCTCAGCCTCCCAAAGGTGCGGGATTACAGGCTGAGCCACCGAGCCCGGCGTATTGCATCTCTTACAACACATCAAGAAGATGTATCTAAAAAAACAGTCTATTGCCACACCTAAGGGAACTAGAAAGACAAGAGCAATCCAATTATAGAATTAGTAGAAAAATGGCAATTATTAAAATAAAGTTACAGTTGAACAAAATAGGGACAACAAAAAAAAAAATCATACAAGGGATCAGAGATAAAGAACTTGTTTTTTGAAAGGATAAGTAAGATTGACATGCCCCTGACCAGATTAATGAGAGAGAGAAAATATTAGAATAAGAACAACTAGAAATGAACAAGGCAGTGTTATGACTGACCCTGAAGAAATCCAAAAGATTATCAGAGATTAGTACGAACACCTGTTTGCAAATAAGCTAGAAAATCTAGAGGAAAGGAGGAATGTTGGCATCATATAACATCTCAAGACTGAAACAGGAAGAAATTGAAACCCTAAATAGACCAATAACAGTCCAATAAATTGACTCAATAATAAGAAACTTGCCCACCAAAAAAATGTCCAGGGCCTTTCTCAGATGAATTCTACAAGATGTCCAAGGAAGAGCAGATATAAATTCTATTGAAAGTATTGCAGACAATCAAGAAGGAAAGATAGGTATCATTCTGATACCCCAAAATGGTAAATGACCGACAGGGAAAGAAAACTACAAGCCAATTTCTCTGATGAACATAGTTGCAAAAATTCTCAACAAGATTCTAGTAAATTGCATCCAACAGCACATTTTAAGGATCATCTGTCATGACCAGGTGGGCTTCATTCTTTAGCTGCAAGCCTGATTTGACATATATAAATTAACAGACATGATACAAATCAATAAACATAATAAACATCACATAAACAGGCATAAAACCAAGAACCACTTAATTATTTCATTAGATGCAGAAAAATGCATTAAATAAAATACATTCCTTCTTAATAAAAACACTCAAACATCGAAGGAACATTCCTCAAAATAATAAGAACATTGAGGGAACATTCCGCTAATAATAAGAACCTCCTGTTACAAATCTGCAGACTACATGCTTAACAAACAGAGGCTGAAAACATTCCCTCTAAGAACTGGAGCAGGACAAAGATGTCCACTCTCACCTCTCCTATTTAACATAGAACTGGAGTTCCTACCCAGGGCTATCAGGCAGAAGGAAGAAATTAAGGGTATCCAAATAGAAAAGGAGGAAGCCAAGTTATCTCTCTTTGCAGATGATAGGATTCTATACCTAGGAAAACCTAGAGAGTCTGTCAAAAAGTTACCTGCACTGATAAACTGCTTTGGTAAAGTCTTGGAATGTAAAATCAGTGCACAAAAATCACTTGCATTTCTATACATCAACAACAAGCAGGCTGAGAACCAAATAAAAGCATAATTCCATTTATAATACCCCCCAAATAAATAAAATATCTTGGCCTCCATCTAACCGAAGATGTGCAAAACCTTTGCAATGAAAACTATAAAACACTGCTCAAAGAAATCAAAGATGACACAAACGGGTGGAAGAACATCCCATGCTCTTGGATTGGAAGAATTAATATCATCATGAGTCCATTCTACCCAAGGCAGTCTATCAGTGCAATCCCAAGCAAGCTGCTAGCATCATTTTTCACACATGTAGAAAAGACAATACAGAATTTCATATGGAAGCAAAAAGAGCCCAAATAGCTAAAACACTCCTCCACAAAAAGAACAAGACTGGAGACATCACACTTCTAGACTTCAAACTTTGTTGCAAGGCTACAGTAACCAAGACAGCATGGTACTGGTACAAAAATAGACACATAGACCAATGGAACAGGATAGAGAAGCAGAAATAGAACCAGGAACCTTCACCCAACCCATCTTCCACCCATTGGGTACCATGTTCATTACTGGAGGATAGAGGGCTTTCTAGAAGCCCAAGCCTACCCTGAGTGAAATTTGCTTATGAAGCAAATCCTCACATGTACCCTACAACTCTAAAATAAAAATAAGATAAAGTGCTGAAAAACATGCAAAACAAAATTTCAGGAAAAGCTATAAAACAAAACAGTTGGTCCCAGGAGGTTATAACCCAGTTTTACCAAGGTACTCTAATTAAAGACATCTCTTTAAAAAAGAAAAGAAAAGAAAAAATAAAGTCGTTGCTATATTTTAGCTGATTACATTTCATAAAAATCTGGTCATTGTATAAATGGAATAATTTTTTACTTATTTATTATCTTTGAATACTTTGCATACTTCTATCTATGTCTAATCTTACCTATTTTTACTCATATGCTAAAAGTGAGTTCAAAGTGTTCAGTCACACATAAAACTGTCTGTCTATATATGGATGGCTGTCTCTGTCCAGCTTTGCTGACACACACACACTTGAAACTAAAACGTCAACTCAGCTTTTGATAAAGGACTAGTAATATTATCATTGGTTTTTGTGACTAAATAAAACAAATTTATTAGGAGAGTCTGTTGGTTCATTTGAACCTTGATCAAGTGTCTGTGGTGACATTGTTGTGACAGTATCTATTGTATGTTTGAAATGCATGTGCTTTGTTCCTGTTTGAGCAAGACATTATTCTTTTTAAAAAAAATATTTTATTTATTTGTTTATTTATTTTTAAAGATGTGGGGTACAATTAAGGATCAGATATACAAATGGTCATTGTACAGGTAAAGTTTAGACCTGACTTTGGTCCCCACTTCGCCCGATTTGAGATCAGGTACCCTTATTGATGAAGTGTGCCCCCCGCCACCTCACCACATCCCTGGCAGTGTCCTGCTACTGCCAATCCCTTTCTTATAGTGTTACGATAATTTTTTCAGGGTCTGCTTATGAGTGAGTACATGTGGTACTCAGATCTTGGTTTCTGTGATAGATCACTGAGTATGATAGACTCTAAATCCATCCAAGTTGCAAGACTTTATTCTGATTGTCTTGAATTCCTATTCTAAATGACTCTTTTACTTTGATGTTTCTTTATGACCATTTTCAAATTCTGCATGTTTTGGACTAAGTAGGCTTTCACACAACAATTTGACATGTAAGTTCTAACATACGGCCAATCATGGGGTGTGTTTGATGAAGCAAGGTCCTTTGGAATGATGTTTCCTCAATATTGGCCAAAGGTCATGATTTAAAAAAATAAGAGGCAGTTGCTTTGCTGGTGGGTTGTCCCATGCTTGAAATACAGGGTAACTGTTTATAAGTAAACCAAAGTCAAGGTTGGGAGTCTTGTCCATGACTGAACCCTGAAAATGAATCAGACTCCCTGAACATTGGCCAACACTCTTGGATTATGAGCGCAAATAATCAGAAAATATGATTTATATCTTCCAAAGCTTAATGCATGTTTCAATCAAAGTTTAAGCATATCAATATTACCTACTAGTAAATTTGCTTTCTTTTAAGTATTGATAGGAAGAGAAACAGGTACCCAGTGCTGAGACCTCTTACTGCGTAAGCAGAATATGGATGTGTTCCTAGCATGCACTCACATCAGTGAATTTTATTGTGGTGCGGTGTTGACAGAACTTGAAACTCTGGCCTGCCTTTTGGTGTTTGGGATTTGGAGGTGTTGAACTGAATACTGATGAGATGCTGGCAGTCTTGATTTTGAGTCAGGATAGATTTGGCAGAGCCCTTCCTTCTTGGGGATACAGTGCCTTTGTCTTTGTGTCTGCCTAAGGCCAGTGCGCTGCTCTCTCAGGCAGCTCTCCAGGCATACCCCTTTTACTCACACCATTGCCTCCTCTTCTATTCTCCTCACTCCTGCCTGCCACTCTGGGAATGGCGTTTTCCTTTGCTCTTGGGGAGTGCAACCAAGCTGATCAGTCGAGCTCAGCTGAGTGCCACGTCGAGGGAGAAATGCAGAAGCAAGGGAGCCCTTTGCTCTTTCCATGTGTCCTTTCTAGCAGAGGTCCCTGGGTACTCGCTTGCTCTTGCTGGACCCTTGTTTCCTCCTGAGTGGAGACACGGAGGGAAAGGAGGGATTTCCTATGTCTTCTGAAACTCTCCATCTTTTGTCTATGGAAGTTGTGAGCTCAGTAGGGACATCAGATGTCTCATTAACCCATTGTCATCAGCCTCTGGGACTTGGTGATCAGAGCCCCTTCAGGCTGTGTAGGCTGCTTGAGGACCACTTTCTCATAGAAAAATACATTCAGAATTCCACACAATCACCTTAGAATTTAGTTTTCAGAAGATGACTTATATTGCATTGTTGTTTGTATGTATGTTTCATATATTTCTGTGCTTTGCTTAGTAAAAGTCTCAAGCTCTTCATTATTTCTGCTTATCTACCTGTAAATTGGGATTTTTGACACCTCCTTCAAGCAGATATTAGGTTTATTTATTGTTTACTTTTAGGATGAGCCTAATATGCAGAGATTTCCAGATTATTAATCTTATTACTTTGGAAAAGAACTGTTCCAAGGGGTGAATACTGAAACTCGTCCAGTACTTGGAATTTTCTTGCTTTTATTACATTTCTTAAATGAAATTTCAGAGCCTGGAGGAAAGTAGTGATGTAAGTATATTTCAGGAATGTATAATTGGTTTGAATTCTTTGGTAGAGAAGAAATTCATAAAATTAGAGTATCATTATGAGTATAGTTTATCTTTTTGCTTATGTATCTATGGAAATCTTTTAAAAATTGGAGCCATAATTTACTCAGATATCATAATAATAAAGCTAAAATATTATTCGGTGTACATATATTACTGTTTCCTTTCTCTTGTTCTATGTTTAAAGATATTCCATGGATTTTACTTCTTCGTCGTAGTGGTTTATCTTGAGGAATTGGGAGTGATAGCTGGAAACAACCTCTATCAGCTTCCGTTTTACCCAAAGCACTACCCATTACTGGACTCCTTCCCCAGACAGTACATGTGGGTAAAAGGGAGAAAAGGAGTAGTGTTCAGAATATCATCCACGAAGCTGAGCCTTCTTGGAATGTATGGTTTGCTGGGTTTTCTTCTTTCTTTCTTTCTTTTTTAACCTGAGAATATTGAAAAGATATAGGTGCATACAAACAATACAACAACTAAATGAACAATGATTATTTTCTGTTTTGAGACACAACAAGCCGGCGATTCTAGTGACGTGCAAACCACTGGAACTTGTGTATTGGATGGGCCATTTGTTGGGAAACCATATTGAGCACAAAACTTACTTGCCTCTAAAATACGCAAGAGCATTCTGTTAACATCCTCAAACTTCATCACTGCTTCTGCTTTTCCATGACAACAAAAAAGTAAGCAAACAATAAATCAAGCAATTCTCTCTAGATTCATATTTCTTATTTAATAAGAAACACGAATAAGGCAACTTATTGAGTTTTATGTCCTGTGTTTGGTTATTCAGAAAATGATTACTAATTTATTTCCCTGATTTTTGGAAGACTTGCAGGTCAGGAAAGCATACTCTTTGTGTGACTATTTTTTTGTGGGTTTTTTTTGTTGTTGTTTTGTTTTGGTTTTAGGCACCATATTTTCTTTTAGAGCAGGGGTCTGCAAACCTTTTCTGTAAAAGACCAGATAGTAAATACCGTAGGCTTTGCGTGTCATAGTTTCTCTTGTTATTCATGAATCTGACATGGTTGTGTAAAAGCAGCCATAGACAATACATAAACAAATGAATGGCGCACAAGTGAATGGTGTTCCGATAAAACTGTGTTTCCAAAAGGTAAGATTCAATTCTTGGGCCATAGTGTGTTGACCTGAGTAGTACAGCAACAATTCCTGTTCTTTCCCTGTTCATTTATACAGCTCTGCTCCACAAACTACCCATATTATCAATTAAGGTGTAGCTGAGGGGGGTGATGATTATTTGTCTTCCTAGTGCATTGTCTGTAGCCTGTCGCTTTCTCTAGAAACCCAAGGAGTGAGAGCATCTTATTATAGGGTAATCTTGAACCGTCTCTGATTTGTGTAACACAGAAGTTAGTCAGAAGCTTTGGCATTTTCTTAGTAGTAACAGATTTTACTACACCTTGTGGAGTAAACCGCCTTCCCATACCCTCAGAACACATGCTTTGTGATGTCCATTGCACAGTGGTGCTCGTCACTGGTAGACCGTCTAACACTCCTGTGCATTTCTATCTGTTGTCAGATTCTTACCAAGAGTCGGTTGTGTTTGTTTACTAACCTATTTGTCAGTTGGTTTTATTACATAATTTAATTAAATGTCATGTCAGCAGTTGCTATTGCTATGAAAAATTAGCTGAATGCTTTGGAAAGATGTATAAAGATGATTCACTAAAAAACTTGCTCTTAAATGAGGTATGGGCAAGATGGGGGTGGCTAGAAGGATTCTGCACTCAGATTCTCCATAGAGGTCTTTTAGTTCTCACTCACCTTTTAAAAACACAGTTGAAAATGTAGATCATCTGTTGTGAAGGATTACAGAGACTCAGAAGAGCCATCCTCAAAGAAAAGGGCTAGTTCTCCTTAGATATTGTATTGCAGTCTAATGTGAAATACACAGTATACCTTTTCATTGTTTTTCATTTTGTATATTAAGTGTATCATTTGCTAGTCCTGCTTGTATCTGAGTCCTTCCTCAATGTGTCCTACACTCTGCCAGAGCTTAGCCTAAACTCTTACCCAGTCCTCATGGCTGCCCCTGGGCAGATCTGATTGTTATCTCCTTCACTGATGAGGGATCCAAAGCTCAGAGGGGCTCTGTAAGCTTCCAGGGTTCTAAAGCTGTAAATGCAGGATCTGAGAGTCACCATTCTTCTCTCTCTAATTATATCACCCCCTGCCAGCAGCCAGCTCAAGACTTTTGAGTGTAATAGATTTTTTTGAATAGAGGAGTAGGTGAGATCTTGTTACGAATCACTAAAGCCAGTCTTTATTAGAATCAAATCTGGAGGTTGTCACAGAATGAATTAACTTTAGTGCAGGGAATATAGAAAAACCTTGACTTAAATCTTAGCTGTGTTGTCCCTATGTCTTTTCTGCTTTCTGGTCTTGTTTTCGTTTGCTCACATGCCTACTTGAATGGGTAGATTGTTTTTACCTCTTAAAAAATGCTTTTACGTACATGATTTAACTTCATGCTCAAAAATGAGTAACAGGGCAGGCATTTTTAGCTCTTTTTATTTAGATGAAGAAGCTAAGTAGTTCATGGAATTTAAATGAAATGAGAGTTTAGAGTTTAAATATATAGGAAAGATCCACTTTGCAGTTGAAAAGTTAGATAGATAAATATTCTGCTGTATCATACAGATATTTAGTTAAAAGAGGAGAGGTAGAAGGGATTACTTTCTCCTAGTATGTGTAGAAGTCTGATATGAAGGATTACGACTGGCTCTTTTCCAGCTACATCTGAGTATGGGATTATATATATATATTTTAAGGATTCAATTCCAGCAGGAGGAATTTAGTTTAAAGATGGGAGCTAGTTCCTGGTAGAAGGAAAGTCTGTTGGTTAATCTTCTCTTTGGAGTTGTACAGAACAGTTTTAGATTTTATTCAGATTTAGAATAATAAACTAGCTAACCAAATACAAAGTTCTATAGTTACATATAATGATTTTACTTATTTAAATAACAATGCAGTCATAAACTTGGATTTAACCTGTATTATTTTTTTTCTGTATTGCGGGGTCTCACTGTGTTGTCCGGGCTGCAGCGCAGTGGCATGATCACAGTTCACTGCAGCCTTGAACTCCTGGGCTCAAGTGATCCTCCCGCCCCTGAGTAGCTGGAACTGTAGGCGGACACCGCCATGCCTAGCTAATTTTTTTGATTATTTTTTGGAGAGATAGTATCTCACTAAGTGGCCCAGGCTGGTCTTGAATTCCTGGTCTTCAGTGATCCTCCTGCCTTGGACTCCCAAGTTGTTGGGATTACAGGCGTGAGCCACTGCACTCAACCATCAGCCTGTAACATTTGAATGCTCTCAGAATAAATGTATACTTTTATTGTAAACACAGTTGTCTCTCCTTATCTGCTGTGGATACTTTCCAAGACCCCCAGTGGATGCCTGAAACTGTGAAAAGGATCGCCGGAGCCCAGCAGGCGAGGCTGCGGTGGCCGGGAGCAGCCACAGCACTCCACTCTGGGCGACCAAGTGAGACTCCAACTCAAAAAAAAAAAAAAAAAAAAAAGTGCTGACTCCTATATACTGGGGGTGCCAAAAAGATGTACACACATTTTAAGAGATGTTGTCTATGTATTACTTTTAGTTTGTTGTGATCAGAAATGTCTAGATGCTGATGGAAACTACTTTGAGCACCTCTTGTAATTTCAGAAGTCAAATCTCACTTGCATTCATCTTTTGTTATTGGTATATATTGAGCATTATGGGTTTTAATAGGTTTTTTTCCCTAAAATGTGTATACTTTTTTTTTGGTACTCTCTGTATACTGTTTTTCCCCCTATACATACAGGTCTGTGATAAGGCACAATAAGAGAGTAATGACAATAATAATAAAGCAAAAGAATTATAACAATGCACTGAAATAAAAGTTATGTCAACATGGCCTTCTCTATCTGAAAGTAGTGGCTTGATGCATAAGTTCATAGCGTTTTCACGTGCCCATGGACTGCAAATGTCGCACGGTGGTTGACCGGTCACAGTTCATCACGTTTGCCAGTTCTCAGGCTGACTGACATGGGTCATTATGGGTTAAAGTATTTAAATGGTCTTCATCAGAGCCCAGTGGTCTTCCAGAATGTGGAGGATCCCACAGGTCAAAGTGGCCTCTTTGAAATGACAGCACCATCTCCTTACCACACTTTCTGGATGGCCTTCTCCCCACACATGGCTCAAATGTTACAAGCCACCTCTGCTGCTTCACTCTTGTGTTAAACTCACACAGAATAATAGGCAGAAGTGCTTGGTTTTTTTCCCGCTTGATATTCCATCTTCTTTAGCCCAAAAATAGCACTAACTCCCTTCAAATCTGCAAAATGCAAGGCGTATTCACAAGCATGACGTTGTCACTACAAATGACAAACGACAAACCAACTCCCAACACCATAGCGTTGCAAAGCCAACCATATACCTACTTTTGCTCTACTCACCTATTTTTGGACCACAGTTGACTCTCAGATAAAGGAGGACTATGGTGATTTTCTCCTGTGTTGTTTTCATTCTAGAAAAAGTAAAGGATGGTGATATGAAATAACATATTGAGGGAAAAAAAGGCTGCTCAGTAAAATTTTCACTATCAGTTGATGCTTTTCCTACCGAATGATTTAGTTGTTTCTCGTTCTCTGGAAGAACACATTAATGGTAGACCTAGAGAGCAGTAAATCAGTAGGGTGAAGGATAGAACAAAAGATAATGGATTTAGAAGTGTGGATTTTGAAAACCAAAATGAAATTCTGAGAGAAGAGTTGTTAACTGTAGGTCATTGGGACAGAGATACTTGGAAGTCTACCTTTAGTGGGGAGGCAGAGGAATTCACTGGACTGTCAATTCTGTGTTGATTCTGCAGTGTGATCAGAACAATGATGCTAATTTTGCTTTACCAAAGAAAAATGTTTTACTTTCTGGAAAAAATTAGGTTTTTCATTTTACCACTAAGCACAGTGTAACATGCACCAACTCTATTGTGTCCTCAGTAACCATTATTTCCTGTGCTCAAAAAATTAGCAAAGTAGTCAAAGATTGGCAAGGCAGCAGTATGAACAAAGATGAAAAGAACCAAGAATGTATTTGCTAAATCAGGGATGGGAGATCTTTTCTCTAAAGTGCTACTGATTATCTTGAGAAAAAAGAAATCAGAGCACAAGTAAAATGGTGGGGTGGGATTAAAGCATAGGGATTTTTAGGGTCAGACATATGAAATGCTCAATCGACCTCTGTTGAATGTCAAAACAAAACATCACATACATTTAGCTCACTAAAGGTGAGAATAGAGCGAGGGAATAAAACTGTGCAAGAAGAATGAGCAAAGAGAAAAAGAGAAACAAGAGAGGAAAGAAAGCCTTAGGTGGAAGAATATATAAGGGAAGATCATTGTCACTCCAAATGACAAAGGACAAATGATAAACCAACTCCCAACACCGTAGCGTTGCAAAGTCAGAAACAAACGCTATGAACTTATGCTGAAGAGTCCAGGAGGAAACCCAATGAGGGAGCAATGTAAGTCATCCTCGCCCATCCACTGCTCACCCTTCCAGAAC